>NW_020955182.1:457642-546305 GCF_900497805.2 Vombatus ursinus
AGATAGATAGATAGATAGATAGATAGATAGATAGATAGATAGATAGAGGGCACAGGGTGAGTTGAAGATGAAGGGGTCATATCTGGAGAATAAAATTAAGGGGTGAGAGAGGATTATACTAGGAGAAGGACAAAGGGAGAGGTAGAACAGGGTAAATTATCTCACAAAAAAAAACAGAAAAGAAAGGCTCTTACAGTGGAGGGGGAACAAGGGAAGGTGAGAGGGAATGAGTGAATCTTATTCTCATAGGATTTGACTTAAGGAGGGAATAACATACACACTCAATTGGGTATGGAAATCTGTCTTACTCTGCAGGAAAATAGGGGGGAAGGAGACAAGAGAGTAGGAGGATGATAGAGAGGAGGACAGATTGGGAAAGGGGGTAATCAGAAGCAAATACTTCTGAGGAGGGACAGGGTCAAAAGAAAGAATAGAATAAATGGGTGGGTGGGATAGGATTAAAGGAAATAGAGTTAGTTTTTCACAGCATGTCTACTATGGAAGTGTTTTGCACAACTGCACAGGTGTAACCTATATTGAGTTGCTTGCCTTTTCAATGAGGGTAGGTGGGGAAGGAGGAAGGGAGAAAATTTGGAACCCAAAGTTTTAAAAACACATGTTTTAAAAAAATGTTTTCACATGCAACTGGGAAATAAGAAATACGGGAAATGGGGTATAGAAATCTATCCTGCCCTACAGGAAAATAGAAGGGGAAGGGGATAAGAGAAGAGGGGGGGAGAGATAGAAGGGAAGGCAGACTAGGGGAAGGGGTATTTATAATACATGCCATCTTGGGGTGGGGGGAGGGGCGAGATGGGGTGAAAATTTGGAACTCAAAATCTTGTGGAAGTAAATGTTTAAAACTAAAAATAAATAAATTTATTAACAAAAAAGGAAACAATTCAAGTATTGTGGAAACATGATAAGGATAACAAATATTTTGCTGTGCTATATATTTTCTTTGCTTGTTTGTCATTTACCTCCTTGAGGTACATGCCTAGAAATGGAATCTCAGGGTAAAAAAGCATGGACATTTTGGTGGCTCTCTTCACTTAATTCTAGATTCCTCTCCAGAATGGTAAGATTAATTCATATCTCCACCAACAATACAAAATTGTGCTCATGTTTCCAGAACATCTCTTACATGGACTACTCCTATTTTTTTTCATCTTTGCCAATTGTCAGGATATGAGGTATAACCTCACAGTTGTTTTGAGTTGTATTTCTCTTATTGGTGATTTGGAGTATCCCTTCATATGGTTGCTAAGTTTCAAATTCTCTTCAGAACTGTTCATTCATATTCTTTGACAACTTATGTATTGACAAATGGATTTTTGTCATAAATATCTGTTAATTTATATTTATATCTTGGATATCAGCATTAATAGTACTTGGTACAATGTACTTGGTACAATAGTACTTGGTACAATGATTTTACCCAGTTAGCTGCTCTTTTTTCTTATCCTAGTTGTATTAATTTTATTCATGGAAAAATAAACTTTTCAATTTCATAAAATTATAATTCTCTCTCTTTCATAATTACATCTATTCCCTCCATTTTTTTTGTATTTCCTATTTAGTGATAAGTGGAAAAAATATTTGATGTGTCTGTGGTCTAATTTTTACAGTATTATCTTTAATGTCCAGTTCATATAACTATTTTGAATTTACAGGAGTATATAGTAGATGGTGTATGATGCTGGTCTAAACCTAATATCTGCCATACTGCTTTCTAGTTTTCCTAACTTTTTCCCCCAAATATGGAGTTATTTTGTAGGCAACTTACATTTTCAGTTTTATAGAACACACAGTTACCAAGACAAGAGAGAGCACCAGAATGATCAAAGCATCAGAACTACAAGTTCAGCTAGAGGATTGCTTGTCCCAGAGTGATTTGGATTTAAAGGCATGATGAAGTAGCTTCATTTGAAACACAATAAGCTTGTCCAGAGAATAAATGGACCTTAATTTAAAAAAGGCCAAAGTCATCTACTGCATCCCAGGCCATTTCCAGTTATCTTGATTTTTGTCTTGCCAATGGACTTCAATGACTAGAGGAGAGAGTGAGGATGATGACTTTATGCAGCCCTGCCTCACTTAAATCCAACTCACATGCAAACCAAGACATCAACCTTGTGATGTTATTGGTCCTCCTCTTTGAGAATGAAGAATCAACAACAACCACCACCACCACCACCACCACCACCACCACCACCACCACCACCACTACCTCTGATAATTCAGACATTACACTTTTGTGTTTGTGTGCTTAAGGAAGATAAGACTAAGCTGAAAGTGTTACATCTTTCAGAGGACAAATACTAACGGCCATCTTGGTTAAAGACTACCTTTTAGTAATACCTATTTATGTGAGAAATATAACAGAAACCAATGATTAGCTCCATAGAAAATGGGTAAAAATAGAAAAGGTGAAAGGATTTTGCTGAATACAATTTTCAAAGAAACTTATCATCATGAATATATTTCAAACTCTTATGACCTCTATTATCAAAGTCAGATCTAGGGGCAGTTAGGTGGCATAGTGGATAGGGCACTGGCCCTGGATTCAGGAGGACCTGAGTTCAAATCTGGACTCAGACACATAACACTTACTAGCTGCATGACCCCGGGCAAGTCACTTAACCCCATTGCCTAACCAAAAAAAAAAGTCAAATCTAAACAATTGGAAAAAGTATTAATTGTTCTTGTGTAGCCTGAGCCAATATAATAAAAATTATAATTCTACCTAAATTAATTTACTTATTCAATGTCATAACAATCAAAATTCCAAAAAAAATTCCTAGAAATAGAAAAAAATAATAACAAAATATATCTGGAAGAACAAAAGGTTAAGAATATCAAAAAATTAATAAAAATGAGATGGAAGCTTGCCTAGCTGTACCAGATCTCAAACTTTATTATAAAGTTGTAATCATCAAAACAGTCTGTTACTGGCTAAGAAGTAGAGTGGTGGATCAGCGGAATGGATTAAGTACGTAATACACAGTAGTAAATGACCATAGTAATCTAGTGTTTGAGAATCCCAAAGGACCAAGCTTTTGGGACAAGAACTCACTGTCTGATAAAAACTACTGGAAAAAAATGGGAAAGCAATTTGTCAGAAACTAGATATAGATCAACATTTCACACCATATACCAAGATAAGGTTAAAATGGGTGCATGGAGAGTGATACCATAAGCCAATTAGGGGAGCATGGAATAGTTTACCTGTCAGATCTATGGATAAGAGAATATATGAATATACAAGAGATAGAGAACAATAGGGGATGTAAAATGATAATTTTGATTAAATTAAAATTTAAAAAGTTCTGCACAAACAAATCCAGTGTATCCGAAATTAGAAGGAAAGCATAAAGTTAGGGGAAATACTACATCAAGTGACTCTGATAAAAGCCTCATTTCTCAAATATATAGAGAATGGAATCAAATTTATAAAAATACAAGTCATTCCTCAGCTGATAAATGATCAAAAGATATGACCAGGCAGTTTTCAGATGAAGAAATCAAAGCAATCTATACTCCTTTGGGAAAAAATGTTCTAAATCATTATTGATTAGAGAAATATAAATTTAAACAACTTTGAGGTACCACCTCACACCTATTAGACTGGCTACTATAACAGAAAATGATAAATGTTGGAGAGAGTGTGATAAAATAGAGACACTTATACACTATTGGAGGACTTATGAACTGAATCAACCATTCTGGAGGGCAATTTTGAACTATGCCCAAAGGGCAATCAAAATGTGCATACCCTTTGATCCAGCAATAAAATTAGTAGGTCGATATCCCAAAGATATATTAAAAAAGGGAAAAGGATGCACATGTACAAAAATATTTATAGTAACTCTTTTTATGATGGCAAAAATTGGAAATTGGGGGGATGCCCTTTAATTAGAGAATGGCTGAATAAGTTGTGATATGTGATTGTAATGGAATACTACTGTGCTATAAGAAATGATGAGCAAGACGATTTCAGGAAAACCTGGAAAGACTTACACGACCTGATACAAAGTGAAGTGAGCAGAACCGGGAGAACATTGTACATAGTAATAGAAATACTATACAATGATCAACTTTGAATGACTTAATAATTCTCAGCAACATAATGATCCAAGATAATTCCAAAGGACTTATAATGAAAGGTCCTATCCATCTTTAGAGAAATAACTCATAAAGTCTGAATACGGACCAAAGCAGACTATTTTTACTTTTTCATGTTTTTTTTTTACAACAAGACTAAATATGGAAATACGTTTTACATAACTGTACACATATAACCTGTATTGAATTGCTTACTATCTCAGAAACGGACTAGGGGAATGAGGGAGGAGAGAATCTGGAGCTCAATTTTTTTTTTAAATGAGAGTAACATGTTTTTACATGTAATTGGGAAAAAATAAGGTATTCTCCCCCCCAAAAAATAACCTCTATTATCTCCACAAAAAAGCCTATGGTGATATCTAACATTTGTATTGCATTTCAAATTTTACAAGGCAGTTAGTTGGCACAGTGGATAGATGGCCTGGCCTGAAATCAGGAAGACCACAGTTAAAATCTAATCTCAGACAGTTTCTAGCTGTGTGATCCATGGCAAGTCACTTTACTCTGTTTGCCTCAGTTTTCTCATCTGTAAAATTAGCTGGAGAAGGAAATGGCAAACCATGCCAGTATCTTTCCCAAGAAATGGGGTCATGAAGACTTGGACATGATTGAAATGGCTGAACAACAACACAAAATTTACAAGTTGGTTGTAATCTCTCCTTCCTCAATTATCTCATATTTATTTATCTGTTACATAGCAACAGTTTTTGTATAGGCAAAGGATTGAAACAAAGTGTATTACTATTGATTGGGTAAGAGCCAGATAAAATATGCAATATGAATGTAATGCATCACTGTGTCTTAAGAAATGATTAATGTGAAGAATTTAGCGTAACAAAGGAAGATCTGTATTAAGTGATGTAGAGTTAAGTAAGCAGACCCAGTATAACAATATGCCCAATGATTACAATCATGTAAACAAAAGAATATGAACAGGAATCCAATTTCTGAGTAATTTTTTTTCATTTTTATCATACAAAGGAGAGTGATGAAAAGTGACCATTTACAGAAAGTCAGAAGAATCAGAACTATAAATTCCATATAATCAATTTAGGGTGGCATGAGGATCACTTACAGTGACAACATGGCATTTTTGTAGGTTTCTTTTTGCTCTATTATAATTTACAAATACCTAGTGTGTGTTAAGTCTAATGCTATTTCATGTAGTTTTCAGATAGTAAACTTGTTTAGTAAAATTCAATGCTCTAGAAATGCTGCTGACCAATGTGGCACTTCATTTGCTTTTACTCCTGGCTAGGAAATAGCTTTTATGTTAGCCTCTTATTGGCTGAGTTCAAATTTAGTCTATTTTATTTATTTAGTACAAATTAGTTTACATAGGAGAAAAATGAGATATTGCTCAACTATTAACATAGGAAATTTACAATGTTATTGACTTAAAGCCCATGACCCATTGGAATCTTCCACTATCTCAGGTTACCTCTTGTAACATTTGTAGATTCAGATACTTAAACATTTTGTGATCATATAGTTTTTAGTAACCTGGAGTCAGACATAAGAAGTGTATAAGCTCTTCTCATCACCCTGTTCTTCTTCAAAGGATCTTCTATGTGAATCAAAAGGCTTTCCTGTGAAGCATATTGATGGAATATAAAGAGAGATGGGGAAACACCTTTATCTCCCTCCATCTGAGGCTCTTGAATTAAAGAAAATTAGGGCAAAAGAAATTCCCCATATCTCATCCAAAAGAATTCTAGTAACCATAGTCCTCCATGGTTCTGGGGGACACTAGACCATGGTACAGCATCTGCTTTTCATTTGGAAATGGCTCCTGGTTGTGCCAGTTTCCCTCAGTCTTGTTCTCTACTTATGCTGCTGATGGACACTTGAGAATTATGGTAATTGCTTATCTTCTACTGTCTCTAGGCAGTGCTAGTCATTGTTCCCATGTTTCTCAATGTGATCTCCAGTCACCATGGTCCCTTGTGTATCTCCCTGATCTCTAGATGGAAAGGAAGAAAGGTAAATAAGCTCAGATAGTATCTTCTTGGTCCTTTCCAATAGCTCCTGAATGCAGCAAAGTCTTTTGTGCTTGGGGGCAAACATGCACACACACACATATGTGCACGTACACACACATGTGCATGCACAAACACACACACACACATACAGAGAAGTTAGTGGCAAATTGATTTCTAGAGTTCTTATTCCAACTAGCCTATTCCAAATATTTATGGGCCCATAGAAAGACCCTGAGCAAAAGTATACAGAGCAGAGTCCTCAGGGTTACTGAGATCAGTGTTTTTATTGTTGTTGTTTGTTTGAGTCTTTTTTCTTTTTTAAAAATGTATTTAGTATTTTGAAAAGAATTTTTAACATTCATTTTTAAAACTTTGAATTCTCAATTCTTTCCCTTCCTCCCTCCCTACCCCCCTCATTGAGAAGGCAAGCAATCTGATATAGGTTATACATGTGTAGTCACTCAAAACATATTTCCATATTAGTCATGTTTTGAAAGAAAGCATAGACCAAAAAAAGAAAAACCTCAAGAAAAATAAAGTAAAAAAGTAAGTTTCAAGCCATATTCAGATATCATCAGTTCTTTCTCTGGGGATGGATAGCATTTTTCATCATAAGTTCTTCAGAGTTGTCTTTGATCACTGTATTGCTGAGAGTAGCTAAGTCATTCACAGCTAATCATCTTCTTCGTACACAACACATATCATTTTGCATCAGCTCATGTAAGTCTTTTCAGATTTTTCTGAGAGCATCTTGTTCATCATTTCTTATAGCACAAAAGTATTCCATCATAATTACATAGCACAATTTGCTTAACCATTCCCCAATTGTTGGACATCCCCTCAATTGCCAATTCTTTGCCACAAGAAAAGATATGCTATAAATATTTTTGCACATATAGGTCCTTTTCTTTTTTTTATCTTTTGGGATACAGACCTAGCAGTGGTATTGCTAGGTCGAAGGATATGCATGGTTTTATAGCCCTTTGGGAATAGTTCCAAATTGTTCTACAGAATGATTGAAGCAGTTCACAAGTCTACCAACAATGCATTAATGTCTCATTTTCCTCAATCCCCTCTAACATTTATCATTTTTCTTTTCTGTCCTATTAGCTAATCTAATAGGTATGAGGTAGTACTTCAGAATTGTCTTAATTTATATTTCTGCAATCAATAGTGGGTTAGATCATCTTTTTCATTTGGCTATAGATAGCTTTTATTACTTCATCTATATACTGTTCATATCTTTTTTGATAATTAATTTATTTTTAGTTTTCAACATTTACTTCCATAAGATTTTGAGTTTTACTCCCACTCTTCTCCCCCCCCAAGATGGAGTGCAATCTGATATAGGCTCTATTTATACATTCATATTAAGCATATTATCTCATTAGCCATGATGTGACAATTAAAAATAATGGGAGGAACCATGAGAATGAAACAATAAAAGAAAACATCAAAGGAAAAGGAGAGCAAACAGTATACTTCCGTCTGCATTCAGACTCCATAGTTCTTTCTCTGCATGTGGATAGCAATTTCCTTTGTGAGTCTTTTGGAGTTGTCTTAGTTCTTTCATTGCTGTTTAAAGCCAAGTCTATCAAAGTCAGTCATTGCACAATGTAGCTGTTACTGTGTTACTGTTCACATCTTTTGATGTTTTATCAATTGGGGAATGGCTCTTATTTTTTATAAATTTGACTCAGTTCTTATTTGAGAAATGAGGTCTTTATCAGAGAAACTTGCTTCAAAATTTTTTTTCACACTTACAATTCCTAAATGTATTTCCTTCCATCCTATTTTCTGCCTTTTTATTTTATTCTCTCTCCTTTCACCCTGTCCCTCCTCAAGTGCTTCACATCTGACCACTGCCTCCCCCAATCTGCCCTCCCTTCCATCACCCCTCCATCTCTTATCCCCCTCCCCTCCCACTTTCCCATAGGGTAAGATAGATTTCCATACCCAAACAAGCATACATGCCATTCTCTCCCAGAGCCAATTCTGATGAGAGCAAAGTTCACTCACTCACTCCCACCTCCCCCATCCTCCTTCCTACCACAAAAAACTCTTTGCTTCCTCTTTCATGTGAGACAATCTACCCTATTCTGCTTCTCCCCTTCCCTTTCTCCCAGTGCATTCCTCTTTCCCACCACCTAACTTTATTCTTTTATATATCATCCCCTCATATTCAACTCACACCTATGCCCTCTGTCTATATATACTCCTTCCAACTGCCCCAACAGTGAAAAAATTCCCATGAGTCCCGAGTATCATCTCCCCATGAAGGAATGCAAACAGCCCAAACCCGTTAAGTCCTCCGTGATTTCCCTTTCCTGTTTACCCCTCCATGCTTTTCTTGATTCCTTCATGTAAATCAAATCTTCCATTCAGCTCTGGACCCTCTAACAAGAATGCTTGAAAGTCCTCCACTTCATCAAATCTCCATCTTTTCCCCCAAAGGACTATACCTAGCCTCAATGGGGAGACTATCCCTGGCTACAATCCCAGCTCCTTTGCCCTCTGGAACATAACATTCCAAGCTCTCCAAACCTTCGATGTAGAAGCCACCAAATCCTGCACCATCCTGACTGGCTCCATGATGCTTAAATTGACCCTTTCTGGATGCTTGCAATACCCTCTTCCTGACCTGGGAGCTATAGAATTTGGCTATAATATTTCTGAGAATTTTCATTTTGCAATCTCTTTTTTTCTCAGGAGGTGATCAGTGGATTCCCTCAATCTTCACCTTGTCCTCTGGTTTCAGAATATCAGGGTAGCTTTCCTTGATAACCTCTTGAAAGATGAGGTCCATGGTCTCTTCTGGATCTTGGCTTTCAGGTAATTTAAAAATGCTTAAATTATCTCTCCTGGATCCACTTTCTAGGTCAGCTGCCTTTGCAATGAGACACTTCACATTGTCCTCCCTTTTTTTCATTCCTTTGGGTTTTTTTTTTTATTGTCTTGACTTTTCATAAAGTCATTAGTTCCCACTTGGTCAATTCCAATCTTTAAGGAATATTTTCTTCAGTGAGCTTTTGTATGTCCCTTTCCTCTTGGGCAACTCTCCCATTTAAGGAGTTTTTTTCTTCAGTGAATTTTTGTGCATTTTTTTCCATTTGACTAATTCCACTTTTCAGGGCATTCTTCTCCCCATTTGCTTTTTGTACTCCTTTTACCATTTGGCCTGTTCTGTCCTTTAAGTTGTTATTTTCTTCAGTAATTTTTTTGTCTCTTTGTCAAGTTGTTGACTCTTTTTTCATGATTTTTGTTCATCATTCTCATTTCTCTTCCCAACTCTTCCTATGCCTCCCTTACTTGATTTTCCTTTTTTAATTCAATAAGTATTTATTAAACACCTGTTATTTGTCCTCTACAATTATGAAAACAATGCAAATAGAAAGAACAATAATTATGAAACAATAAAAACTAAATGTTACAAAATTACAAAGAGCAGGCATGGCCTTCAAGAAAAGATATGAGGAGATGCTTCCCTACACTCTTTCAGAGGGGCCGAGTTCAGAGGGGTGTGGAACATTGCATATACTGTCAGATTTTTTTCATGGTATTTTTAATTTAGTATTTTATTTCCCCATGTTGCATGTAAAAACAAATTTTCACATTCATTATTAAAATTTTGAGTTACAAATTCTCTCACTTCTTTCCTCCCCACCCTACCCCCTTTGAGAAGGCAAGTAATTCAGTATAGGTTATACATGTGTAGTCATGCAAAACATTTCCAAAATAATCATGCTGTGAAAGAAAACATAGACAAAAAAATCAAGAAGAATAAAGTTTAAAAAGTATGATTCAATCTGTATTTGGACACCATTTGTTTTCTCTCTGGGGATGGATAGCATTTTCATCCTAAGTCCTTTAGAGTTGTATTGGGTCATTGTATTGCTGAGAATAACTAAGTCATTCACAGCTGATCATCTTACAACATTGCTATTAATTTATACACAGTACATTTCACTTTGCATCAACCCATACAAGGCTTTCCAGATTTTTCTGAGAGCATCCTGCTTATCATTTCTTATAGCAGAATAGTATTCCATCATAATCACATACCACAACTTGTTCAGTCATTCCCCAATTGATGAACATCTGCTCAATTTCTAATAAGCTGCCCCCAGAAAAGAGCCACTATAAATATTTTTGTACATATACATCCTAAATGTCTTTTGGGATATAGACATAGTAGTGGTATTGTTAGGTCAAAGGATATGTATGGTTTTATAGTCCTCTGGGCATAGTTTCAAACTGCTCTACAGAACAGCTGAATCAGTTCATAACTCAACTAACAATGCATTAATATCTCATTTTTCCCACATGCCCTCCAGCATTTCTCATTTACCTTTTCTGTCCTATTAGCCAATCTAATAGGTATGAGGTAGCACTTCAGAATTGTTTTAATTTGCATTTTTCCAATCAATAGTGAGTTTGAGTATTTTCTCCCATGGGTTTAGATAGCTTTGATTACTTCATCTGAAAACTGATCATATTTTTGGATAATTTATCTATTGGAGAATGACTCTTATTTTTACAGATTTGACTCAGTTCTCTATATGTTTAAGAAATGACACCTTTATCAGAGAAACTTGCTTCAAACTTTTTTTTCACAGTAATTGCTGACTGTGTTTCCCTCCATCCTATCCCCCACTGTTTATTCTGTTCTCTCTCTTTTCACCCTGTCCTTCCTCAAAAGTGTTTTGCTTCTGACTACCCCCTTCCACAATCTGCCTTCCCTTCTATCATTACCCCTTCTCTTATCTCCTTCCCCTCCTACTTTCCAGTAGGGTAAGATAGATTTCTATACCCAGTTGAGTGTGTATATTATTCTCTCTTTGAACCAATTCTGATGAGAGCTTTACTTGATTTTCAGAATCCTTTTTGAGCTCTTCTATGGCCTGAGTCCAATTCATGTTTTTCTTGGAGGCTTTGGATGTTGGAACTTTGACCTTGTTATCTTTTTCTGAGTGTGTGTTTTGTTCCTCCTTTTCACCATAGTAACATTCTATAGTCAGAACTTTTTTTTCTGCTTACTCATTTTTCTAGTCTATTTCTTGACTTTTAATTCTTTGTTAAGGTGAGGCTCTGCATCCTTGGTGGAGGGCTCACTGTCCCAAGCTTCAAAGGTTTTGTGCAGTTATTTTCAGAGATACTTCTAGGGGCTTGTAAGTTTTCAGTTCTTCCAAGGTGGTATGATCTAAAGAGAGGTTTGTTTACTACTCTCTTGGCCAGTGCTCTCGTCTATGAGTGAACATAAACACTCTTTTATGCCCTGAAACGGTGACAAGGGTCCATGTTCCAATGTGGCTACATGCTCTGGTATGCTAGTGCTCCTTCTTGCCCTAGCACTGACACCTAGGACTGTGACTCAGATTAGAGTCTAGGAAAAGCAACAGAGTCTTGCCTCAGTGCTAACAAAAAGACCCCTGTAATCTTCTTCTGATCAGTTATTCAACCCCCTTACCATCTGTGGGCTGAGAGCTCCAGAAGCAGCCACTGCCATGGCTGATTTGGCAGCTCCAAAAGTTTATTCCTGGTTTGCTAGGGCTGGGGCTGTGCTATACTCTCACCCCAGTGCAACAGACCTTTCCTACTGACCTTCTAAGTTGTCTTACACTGGAAAATTATTTCACCCCATCCTTTTGTGGGTTCTGCCGCTTCAGAAATTGTTTTATGGCATTATTTAAAGGTGTTTGGAGGGGCTTTGGGGATTACTCAGGCAAGTTGCTGCCTTTGCTCTGCCATCTTGGCTAAGACCACTGTTTTCAAGCATAATTTTACTATTCTAATGTTGCAGCTGTTTTATGGGCCTGGTACTAAGGTGAGGTAACTTCAAGTCCTATGATTAAGACTTTAGGCACTGTCATCACTAATCTATCAGTCAGCTTTCCCTAATAGGTCTAAATAGAGGACAGAGGTCAACAATGAATTTAGAACAGGAATGGAAACCAAATTATTGTATTTTCCTAGACAGGTTTAGTAATTATGGAAACTATAAAAGAATGATAGGTTTGTTAAACATTGCTATTTTTAAATGAACATAGAATAAAAAGAAATCTGAATGAGAGTCCCTTTAACCTCTCTAATGGATACTCACACCTACCCAAATGGAATGAAATTATGTGGACTTTACAATCCTCTTTGATTTTCTGGCAATGGTGCCTTTTAATAATGACATTTTTATGAAAAAAATAATTACACATCTTTATTTGATTAGAAAGCAATTGAAAAATATTTTTTCAGGAAGTATTTTTAATGCACTAATTTTCTGTAATTATTTTTACAATGTTTTCATTTTAAATGCTTATTAGTCCCTTTTGCCTTTATATCACAGTGATTTCTAGACATACCAATCATACTCCAGAAGTGAGCCAACTTTCTTAACAAAGAAAAGCAATCCAAAAAAACCCCACTGTTATAGTAACCACATCTGTCAATGTGTAACATTCTGCTCCCATAGTCCCTCATTTCGCTGACCACAGCAGAGAGATGCTTTTCATTATTTATGCTGAGATCAAGATTAGTCATTATGGTTACTCAAAGTTCTCTTTCCTTTAATGTTTTTTCTCATTCATATCATAGGCCTTGCGTGTATTGATCTGGTTCTGCTTATTTCAGTCTCCCTCAATTCGTACATGCCTCATTATATTTCATGAACTTCTTCATACTTGTCATTTCTTACTATACAAAATTATTGCACAACATTCACATACCAGAACTTATTTCACCATTCCCCCATCACATTTCTTGTTCATGCCTCCTTTCCTCCCCTGATATTGCCACCACTTTGGCACAGACTTTCATAACCTTGTCCCTGGTCTGTTTATAAAGACCTTCTGATTGGTCTCCCTGTTGCAAATCTATCCTCACTCCAGTCCATCCTCCAGGCAACTGATAAAGTGATCCTCCTAAGGTGCAGGACACATCATGTCACCAATTTACTCAGTAAACTGCAGGGACTTCCTATCTTCTCTCAGATCAAATATAAAATCATCTGTTTGGTGTTCAAAGTCATTACCAAGCTGGCTCCTTCTTACATTTCTAGTCTTCTTAGAGCTTACTCCCCCTGTGTCCCCTATGATCCAATGACACTGGTCTTGTTCCTCTAACAAGACATTCCATCTCCAGACTTTGGGCTTCTTCACTTGCTGCAGATGCCTAGATCTCTCCTCCCCTCATCTCTGTCTTCTGGCTTCCTCTTAATCCCTGCCAAAATCTTCTGTTCTACAGGTCTTTCCTGGGTCCCTTATTTCTAATGCCTTTCCTCTGTTGACTATTTTCAATTTATTCTATTTGTAGCTCTTTTGTACATAGTTATTTGCATGTTGTCTCCCCATTAGAATCTCAGCTCTTAGTAGGAACTGGGTTGGGTTTTTTTTGCCTTTTTTTGTATCCTGAGCTCTTAGCACAGTGCCTGGTGCATAGTAGGCACTTTAATAAATGCTTATTGACTGCCTGCCTGCCTGATTGTATTGCTTTTAATATTTGGCCTGATCCTGATGAAGGTATCCTGGTTCTCTGTAATTACCACTATCTTCTCATTGGATCATTTCTCTACTTTAGAAAAGAATGTGTTATAATCCCTTATATTGGCTAACACTTTGCCATTTTCAAAGAATACATATTCTCAGTTAGATAGATATGTATTTCATGTGTATCCTCAACTAGAGAGTATAAGAACCTTGAGCACATTGTTTTGTGGTCTTTGTATCCAGTGTGCCTAGAATACTGTCAGGGATGTAGTATGAAAGCATAATAGATATTTTTAATTTGAACTGAAATTGATTCTTACAGCAAACCTATGAGGAAGGGTGGGTATTATTATTAGAATTAAATAGATGAACAAAATTTGACCTAGAGAGATAAAGTGTCCTGCTGAAGGAAGTGTGGCTTGTATGGAGGCAGAATTGTAATTAGAAACCAAGTCCTACCAAGGATGTGCTGGTAGATGTTTAATAACCAGCTCTAATGCATGTGCAACACATTTAGATTTTAATCTCATTATTAACATTTTCTCCATCACCTTCTTAAATCTAGACAATCAACAAAACAATAAATCAAGCCTTGATTTGTAACCTTTGCTGACTTCTATGGTGTAAATGCTCATACTGAAAGTTTAATGATCATCTCTCCAGAGCCAACTTCAGTGTAACCTTAACTAGTGACCCAACTCCTAGACCAGTCTTCTTTGCACCAGAAGGTGCCTCTAATTCTTGTGTTGAAGATATGTAGTAAAGGGAGGAGAAGAAGGCAACTAACACCAATTTCTAGTTATGGATACAGATGTAGCTTAAAAGATGCCATTGTGGTTACGTATTGGTCCCTTTGATACTGCATTCATATTATATACACATTTCATACATATTAAAAACACGTAAACACCTCTTTCTTCTGCCTTCATAGGCAGATTCAGCCATTGTTTTGTTGTTCAATCATTGAGTTGTGTACAACTCTTTGTGACCCTATGGACCACAGTACACCAATACTGGGTTTTCTTGGCAAAGATACTGGAGTGATTTGCCATTTCCTTCTCCAGTAGATTGAGACAAACAGAAGTTTAAGTGATTTTCCCAGGGTCACATAGCTAGTAAGTGTTTGAGGTCAGATGTGAAGTCATGTCTTCCTGGCTCTAGACATAGCACTCTATCCACTGAGGACCTCGCTGCCTCATATTATTATTACACATTTTTATTGATGATTTTTGCCTTTACATTATCTGCATGTTCTAGTATATCTCTCCTCCATCCACTCCCATAGTTACAAGGCTTCCTGGCTCTGAGGCCAGCTTTCAATTCATGAAGCCATGTCCTTTCAGGGTTATTATAAAGACAAAATCAGATGATGGAGAAGAAAGCGCTTGGCAAACAGCAAAATATTATTCGAACATAACATATCATGAAAACTTTCTCATTTCTTTATTTCAATTTGAATATGTAGGTATCATTCCTATGGACAGTTTTGGGGTCATGCTGAATGTTGACCTAAGGCATGACTACATATTCAAATACAAGGATTCTGTCAATGTTGGGATCTTTTGTAGCACATTGTCTAATTGTTGATTATAGCAAATCATTGACCTGTCTCTAAACATCTTCACTTTGAGAATGGCTAGGATAACTGTGCTGTTTACTAACATTAAAAAATGCAGTTTTCTTGGTGTGGGTTCCCCCTCCACATGATACACATCTACTCTTTAGTAGATCATTTTCAAGAATTGCTGTGGCCAAACATCTGTTGGTGAGCTTCTTGAAATGTTCCAATAAAATGAATGCTCCTTGAGGGCAAGGACTGCCCCATTTTTGTCCATTTGTCACTAGCATGTGCTACTAATATGCTTAAAGAGATGTGGCATCTCCTGGATTTGGATGTCTGGAAGGGACCATAGCAGTCTTTTAGCTCTACTTTGTCATTGTACAGGTAAGGAAATAGGCCCATAGAGGGTAATTGATTTGCCAAGTATCATAGAGCCCCTTGGTGACAAAGTTAGGAGTAGAGCTCATAAGTTCAGATACTGCTGATTCATGTTATTTTCCAACGCTTATTTGTCTTCTAATTTCCTAGGCAAATATCAATTTATTTGTGTCTACCCATCCTATGCAACTCTTCTTCACTTATATTTGTTAAGCTTTCCCTACTTTCTCCTGACATTAGCAGGATATTAGTTTTTTTAATAATATTTTATTTTTTCCCAGTAACATATATAAACACATCCCTGCTTAGAGTATGGTAGATCCTTTATATTTGCTTGTTGAATTGAATTTTCTAGGTTGGTACAGGGTGGATTTACACAGAGTCTGAGGCTTAGTCAATAATCAGATCATTTCCAAATTAGTAGGAGCAGCCAGAGTTGGCATTCTACTGGCTTGGCTTTCAAGAATCCTTGGTTTCCTCCACTCCATGACAAAACATTAAAGTGGAGGAACTATTTTACCCTAAGGGATGCTTAGTCTTAGAATATATGGCATTGTTCTGGCTATCAATCATGCTTGCACATGCCATCATTTCCTTCTAATTTCCCTCCTTAGAGATTTGGGCACATGTTCACTAAAAATACCAAGGCAAAATCCAGCCCTAATTGGTGTATTTCCATCAAAGGGTCAGCCAGAGAAATAGGTAGAGCAGGCCAGAGAGCATAGTTATAAGGCTTGATTGAGATGAGAAGCCTTCACTCATCTCCTTCCTAGAAGTTTCTCCCCACCCCCAGTTGCCAAGTTGTCTAAACTTTATTCTTTAACATATTAAAGTCTTTTTGGGTGTAATAATGTTTTATTAAAATGCAAATAATGTGGAAGAGGGGAATGTTTTATATAGCAGAAAGAGCACTAATTTTGGAATCAGAAAAAAATAGGTTCAAATCCTGGTTCTACTTTTTATTTATTGTGTGACATTGAGCAAATCACTTCACCTCTCCAGGTCTTAAACACACTAAAATGAAAAGGGCACTGGCTCTCAAGGAAGAAGACATGAGTTCAAATCCCCCCTTTACATTTACTGTCTGTGTGACCTTGGGCAAATCCCTTTACTCTAAGGAACTGTTTCTCCATCTGCAGAATGAGAAAGTTAATTCAGATGTATTCTGAGGCCCTTCTAGATCTAGGTCTGTGATTCATTGATCCAATTTCCTCATCTGTGAAATAAAGGAATTAGAGTAGATGATTTCTAGTGTTTTTTTTCTCCCAGCCTGAGATAATTATACATATAATTTTAATTCTATAATATAGATATATAGTTATAATTCATATCACTGTAAGCTCTTAAGCCACTAGTGGTACCTTTCCAAACATTTAACTTAAGATGAAGGTCTTGAGATCATGAATGAAAGTACCAGGGAGAGGGAGAATACAGTCAAAAGTAAAATAAGCAGGTACTTTGTTGAAATCCCAATTTTGCCAATCTCTTGACTCCCCAGCATCTTGTTTGCTACCCATTGCACAGCCAATCAAACAAGTTTTCTTTGAAACCCAATAATTTCATTTCATGATGGTGGTGGGAGGAAAGTGATTTTTTGGATCAGAGGGATTTGAAGGTGTACACTCATCTCTAGATTCAGAGTTTAAATTCTACTCAATGGGTTAAAAATCCCTTTAGATGGAGAAAAATTTCTTATAAAACATTCAGAAGCTCTTGGGACATCAAACAGCTCTTGGAGGAACATATTTTAATAATTTACTTGTGAACTAATAGGAAACATATGCTTTAAAGTCATCTGACTTATACTCTGTATCTGTAGACCTTCCCGTCTTTGGTATTACAGCATACTTTTGAGTCCTTATCTTAGGAATCCTTACAATGACCTTTTTGGGAAGTGGTTCAGGCACATGACAAACTATCTACCTGCCTGAGTGCCTCCTTACCCAACGCCTACCTGGGAGCAAAGGAAATGGCAGATATCAAGGCTAGAGGGGAAGATAGGAGGGAGAGAGTAGGGGGAAAGCTTCATGATTCATGGGAACAAGTGTATGGTTCACCACCAGGGCTAGTTTTAGCAGAAGCTGGAATAGATGATTATGATTTGTGAAACTATAAAGGTCCACCTACTGTAAAGTATGTCCCCATCCAGGCTGTTACAGTGCTTGAAATTTGGCTAGTAGCCATTCATTCTTTAGGGTTAAGGCAATAAATATATACATATATATATATATATATATATATATATACACACACACACGCACATATATATATACATATATATACACATACATAATGTACATATATATGTGTATATATATATAAAACACATTTCAGGCACCAGTCTATTACATTTGGGAAATAGTTTTGCAGCAGGTTAAATGACTGTCAGTCATTAGCACCTGCATGTGAAATTTATCATATTAGCCTCATTCACCTAATGAGTTCCAAAGAGAATAGGAGTAAAGAAAGAAAATTTTGGATTGGCGTAAGAAGAACAAAAAGTTTAGAACAGGGGTCCTTAATATTTTTAGGTGTCTTGGACCCCTTTGGCAGTCTTGTGAAGCTTATAGATCCCTTTTCAGAATGTCTTTAAATACATAAAATAAGATAAATAAGATTGCAAAGGAAGCCAATTATGTTGAAATATGGTCTATAGAAAGGAAGACTATAATCATAAGCAATTTAGCAGCATTTAATAACTAAAGTAATTTCAAAGTAGTATAGTCAATATTTTGAGATATCTACAAAATGGTTATGTTGTAGTAATATGAAAACACTTGTGATTTCTATTGGTGAAAAAGTCACTGGTGCCACTTCCCCCCTCCCTCTCCACCCCATAATGCCACCAAAGTGATTTACTTGGAAAGTTTTCAAGCAACTCAAGTAAGAAATTTAAAGGAGCCAGGGCATTTCAAGAGGCAAAGCCATCAAATGTGGTGATTCAAATTTTGAATGACTTGAAGGCCATATTTTGGAGGCATTGAGTAGAGCATGCAAACTAGAAGAGAGACTTAAAGCTGTGGGCAGGGATTACATGGAAGTAGCACAGATTTTTTATTTCAACATTGGAGAATTTGTTAAAAAGGGTTTTGAATTTTGAACAATCATGGATTTAGGACTACACAGGGAGCAATACAAAGGACCAAATGACTATTGAAGCAAAGCAGCAGAAGCTTTAATAAAGGCAGACTTTACCGGCATGTTCTAAACAGGATTTCCTGAGCTATGGGTCTTTTTTTTTTTTAACCAGAGAAAACTTGCAGGACAGAGATTCTCTATAGCCTTAAAGGATTTAAGTATAGTCTTTTCTCAAAGTGGAGCACAGGACAGATGATCCATTCTTTCTTACTCTGTGACTCTATAGAAGTATTTGACATCTAAATGTAATTTCAACTTTGAGTTTTTTCTTCTTCAGTAAGAGTACATGAAGGTATTACATAAATTAACCCATCCTTATTCTGAAAAAATGAGGCCAAATTTACAACAATATTTTCTAAGGGCTTTACATATTTTTTTAAAGAGACAAGATAAATGTTTGGATTTTGTTCATTGGTCCTTTTCATTCTATGCCAGCACAACATGTTTTTCAATGGAGAAAACAAATCCTGCTTGCCAGAGTTTGCTGAATTATTTAAAAGACAATTACTTCCTAACCAGATGTGGGCTGATGGTGTTTCTTCTGCGGTTTGTTACCTCCATTCATCATCAAAGGAAATACATAATTTTAGTTAGATGTTAATGAAAGTAAAGATTTTTTTTTCAAAACCAAGTTCATGAACCCTCTGAAATCTGTCCATAAATCCTTGAACTCCAGATTAAAAATCTCTGGCCTTGAGTACATGTTAATACTGGTAAGGACAGACCCAGGTAGAAAGTAGCAGGGGGGGACCTCGCCAACAGAGAATTGAAAAAAATTGAAAAAATTGGGAATCTGGGTTGGTACAGGGCAGGAAGAGGATGAGACTAAAGAAGTGGAATGGGTTTGGAAAGCAGAGGGTGGGCACTAAAACTTGTGTACATTATTTCCCAATTTTACCTTTGGATGACCCTAAGCATGCCCTTCTCACCACATGTGAACAAGTCCTTGCTACAGTAGGCATTATAACCCCTACATTAGTGATTTGTATTATCATTAGTAGCAATGATATTTATAGGGGACTTTATGACAAAAAAAGCTTCTTTTCTCTTTGAAGTAGATAGCATAAATATTGTTATCCCATCATGGCAGATGAGGAAACAGCCTAGAAGATGTAAGTGTCATCTTAAGGACATATGACTTGTGTAAAAGCCATGATTCAAATCAAGGTCATAGGATCATAGACTTAGAGAAAGAAGAAACCTTAGAGGTCATCCAGTCCAGCCCTTTAACTCTGTAAATGAGGAGTCCCATAATTAATGCATTTGAGTGCTCAAATGTTGTTTTACTGATGAGGATATTGTATGTGATTAAAAAATATTGTGGATCACAGTTTGAGACCAGTTGTCTTCAAATGCTTTTGATCAGACAACAATATAACCTTTTAAAAAAGAACATACACAATGTTTATATTTGCTTATTTGTAACTTTTTAATATATAGGTATCACTATATTAATAATTATGTATAAAATACAAAATGCAAATTAAAGAAGAATGAGATAAATGAAAAAAATATATTTGATGCCCAAATCAATAGGGAGTTGCTAGAGTTTACATAGTTGGACTTGAGCTTCAGGAGAATCTTTTCAGCTAATGTGTAGGTGATGGATTGGAGATGGGAACGATAAGGCAGGAAGGCTAGTTAGGATGTTATTACAATAGTCCAACTGGAAAAAAAAAGGTGATGATCTCCTGGAGTAATGTGGTAGCTGTGAGGGTAGAGAAAAAGAGAGAGATGGGAAAGATGTAGGGGTAGAAAAGACAATTATTTGGCAGTGGATTGGCTTTATGAGGTGCATGAGAAAGAGGAGTTTAAAATGCCACCATAGTGGTGAAGTTGGTTGATTGGAACAGTGGTGGATGGTAGTGTCCTTGGTATTAATAAGAAAATTTGGAAGAGGTGTGGTTTGGTAGGAAAAGATAATGCAATACAGTCTGCAGTCTGACAGATCCTATCCATATCTGATCACTGTGCCACCTAGAAATAAAGGAGTGGGGGTGAGGAGATAGAGTTTCTTACTCAGTGGTCAGAGTCCCAGCATAGTAGCTATATTCCAAGAGGTGCACATGCCAATGCACAGCCATAAGGTGATATGGAATACACTATAGGTATATTGGGGAGGGGTCTGCTTTCCCTACGGCTCCCACAGAGCTATTGCTATAGGTGTTACATGACATCTTCAGAAGAGGAGAAATTGGGAGCTTGTATAGGGAAGAAAGGGGGTAAAGTAAGAAAGTGTTGGTGGAGAAGGGCAGGTGTGGTATTTCAGGCAGTCTCAGTATTGGCTATATGTTGTAGTGGGGTGTGACCAATTTCTTCACCTTCTGATTCAATGATTGATCATCCCACTTAACCTTATTTAGCATCAGGCCAAGGCATCACTTTAGAAACCATTGCTTAATGGGGCAGCTAGGTGGCGCAGTGGATAGAGCACTGGCCCTGAAGTCAGGAGTACTTGAGTTCAAATCCGGCCTCAGACCAAACACTTGACACTTACTAGCTGTGTGACCCTGGGCAAGACACTTAACCCCAATTGCCTAAAAATAAAAAAAAGAAACCATTGCTTAAGACAAGTGCCTTAGGAAGTGTGGGATCCCCCTGAACCAAGGGAGAGCTAGTAATTTCTTAACCCAGAACTCAACAGAAAACTAAAAAGCTAGAGTTGTGAATGTGATACTAAGTGGCATACTATGTGGTCCCTTTGTGTCCCAAGTTCAAAAACAAATAAACAACAACCAACAAAAACAGAATGATTGTCTAAGGATATAGTAGAAAACCTCTAAAACACTGCTTTTTTTTCCTCTTAAAATTCCTCTTGACAGCTGAGAAATACCATGGGAATAGCACTAGGCTGTCAAACTTCCTTTGGGCTGGGGGGGGGGGGTTGTTCAAAGAGCCAGGAATTGTCAAGAAGCTGCAGGACCCCAGGAAATGTTGGAGGAGAGACCTCAGGGACCCCTACAGGCATTCTATGAAAATAGCAGGTGGGCCTGGGACCTTCTGACCTGTTTGAGTAGGTGAGAGACCTGGAGCTACTCAAATAGGGAGAGCCTAGAGGTTTCCACTCCTCCCTGGAGGGAAAAGGGTTGATTTTTGTTCCTGCTTATGCATTTCAAGGAAGAGAGTAGAGATTATTTTTGTCACATTTATGGAGGGGTAAGTACAATGATTTTCCATTAGGCAATCTGGTAGAGTTTTGAGTCCCAAAGATTCTGGGTGAAGGTTTCAGTCTGTTTCAATCTGGATTATCACTCTGGTGGAGAATGTGGACTTAAAAAAAAAAGAGTTATATTAGTGAAATTGGGCTCAGCTATCTTCCTGTACTTTGTGGGGTTTCTTTAAAAACTCCATGTTTCCTCAACAGCCCCTACACCAAACCAGGCTTCTCAGATAAATCCGTATCTCATATCACCACTTTCATGACAACTGCCTCCTAAAATGTCATCTTTAAAAATATTAAATTCAAGTGATGTTTCCTGTGATGGATTCCTGTTCAGCCTTTTGGAGTGTCATTATATCCTATTTTTGCAGTGATTCTTGTACCTGTCCCTAATTCTTTATTTGCTCATGGGTAAGAAAGTTCACCGAATTGTAGAGTCCTTGACTATATAGAAGTATGGGAGGAATATCCAAAACCCCTTTTTTCTATTAGGAGGATTCCTGATTGACTGAGAGGGAGCTAGGATGGACCACTGACCAGACCCCAAGTTAATAGAGGGTAATTAGGGACTGATAATGCTGTTCTTTTCAGGGAACAAAAAGGGAAGCAGTTACTTCCAGCCAAGAGGCACTTACAAGTCAAAATAGGCCTAGAAATTGTAAAAAGGTTAGGGGCCACTTAGTCTGAGACTATGTGGTCTTCTTTTATATTACCTCCATACCCACATACAATTACTTTCCCCTGGACATTATTTCCAAATTTATATGTATTCTTGAACCCTATGAATAACCCTTAGGAGATAAACTTTTGTTGATATTCTAGTATTTGAAATTTATTTGTCCTAGGGCATATAGTTGCTTAGGTAAGAAAGGGAAGAAGGAAGTTCATGATGGAACTGGTATTTGAATTCCTCATGTTCTAGATCCAGATAAGATTTCATCCTAGTTTTTTTGCAACCAGAAGAGGTGAAGTGGGAGGGGTTGTCGGTCAACGAGCATTTATTAAATACCTGCCTTATGCAAAGCATTGTGCTCAGTGCTAGGGATAAAAAAGAAAGACAAAAATAAAATCCAATGATACAGTACCTGCTCTTAAGGAGCTCACAGTCTGATGCAGGAGGTAGGGCTCCATAGAACCACCTTTTTTTTTTTGGAGGGAATTTCCTTTCCTATAGAAAAGAAATCAGCTCTCACTTTTAGACCCTTTCTCTTCTGTCTATAAAAAACTGGCCAAGATGACCCACCAGGAGGATGGATCATTACAGCATCATAAGATATTGGTGAGCGGTGCTGACATTTTCTTTGAACCAAGAATGTAGGCAATATCCAAGCACAGGTCGAAGGATGGAGTCATTATCTGTAACAGAGTTCTTAACCTTTTCTATGTCATAAATCCCTTGGGAAATCTGCTGAAGCCTATCCACACCTTCTCAGAATCATGTTTTTAAACATACAAAATAAAAAAAAATCAAAGAAAATGCTGATTTATAGTTAGATGTTGGACAGTACAGTGGATAGAGCTCCAGGTCTAGAGTCAGGAAGATTTGAGTTCAAATCCAGCCTCCGATATTTACTAGTTGTGTGACCCTAAACAAGTTGCTTAACCCTGTTTGCTTCAATGTCCTCATCTGTAAAATCAGCTAGAGAAGGAAATGGAAACCAACTTCAGTATCTTTGCCAAGAAAACCCCAAATGTAGTCATGAAGAGTCAGATACAACTCAAACAACTGGACAAAAACAACTGTTGGTGCAAATAAAGGTATAATTTTTCCCCATTCAATTTCTTGGAGCTCCTGAAGCATATCCATAGATAAAAGGACTCTCAGGTTAAGAAGCCCTACTCTATATTATTTATCCTATTGATGATTATGATTTAGGCTACAAAAGTAGAAACATCATATAAATCCAGATAAGGTCACAAAAGTGTAATCTTATAAAGACTGAGAGTTAATGTAGTGTGCTGATCATGGGAAAACATTCAGTTCTAAGGTAAAGTGTCATTGGTCTTTTATCATAACTCAATTTCCTCAATTTTCAGTAAGGAAAACAAATCTGGGAGGACTCTTTGGTGTAACCAACGAAGCTAAGGCCCTTTGTGGGCTGTAATGAGAGTCACAGCTTGCAGGAAAAAGAAGGTGATAATTCAACACTATACCCTGGTCATACTACATGTAGGGTACTGTGTTCAGTCCTGGGGGACACATTTTAAAAAGGAAATTGAGAAGCTGGACAAATACAGAAAAGTATAACCAGGATGGTAAATAGTCTTGAGATGAAGCCCTATAAGAACTGGTTGAAGAAATGGGAGATGTTTACCCAGTTAAGAGAAAATTTAAGGCGTGCATGATAGCCTTCTTCTAGTACTTAAAAGGTTGTATGGAAGATAGATTAGACTTGCTCAGTTTTAATCAAGAGAATAGAGCAAAAAGGGCTTAGAAGTTGCAAAGAGACAAATTAGGGTTTGATGCGTGTAAAATTCCCTGTTAAAGATGTCCAAATGTGAAATGGAGCTGCTGGGGAGGTAGTGAGTTCCCCCTCATTTGAAGTCTTCAAGAAAAGACTGGAATCATCAATCCTCATCAAAATGAAGAGTTTCTTTGTCATGTATTATGGAACTAGGAGGCCAAAAAGATCCCTAGCAACTCTGATTTTTTTAATTGTAAAATCTTTTGATTGTTCTGATATATTCAAAAGTGTTTGATGAGCATATGACATAGATATCTTAGTGCTGTCCCTTTTACTTTATTCTTTTAGTAGATTTTCAGGACAAGAAAGCTAGAACATTACTAAGTTAACTCTGATTTAGAAATTTTCTTTTTTATTTATTTATTTTTTTTTTAGAAATTTTCTAAAAAATGTTTCATCACCCAGCAAATGAAATGTCTGTATACTCCTGGTTTGATGCGTTCTTTTGATTGAGAGATTCTCATGGATAAGGAAGTAATAGTAATCCTGGCAAATGGAATTCCACTACTATGCCTAGAAACAGATGTTCCATTCCATCCAATGACTTCAAAACATTGAAAGAATGATAACCACAATAGCTTATGAAACCAGCTCCCTGGCTTTGCTTGACATTTTTCTTCAGCTCTTACTGGTGGAATATGACAGCAATTAGCAATAAATCAGAGCTGAGATGGTGTGCTGTTGTCAAATAATTCCCATTTCAGATTCCCACTGTTGATTGGGCTGTTTCTTTTTTTTTCTTTTTTTTTTTTTTTTTGGCGGGGAGGGAGGTTTGAAATTTTCATATCTTCAACTCCAAAGGGGAAAGCTTTGTTGGGATGAAGGAAAATCCTGTTAGCTGCTTAGTAACAAATAGAATCAGGAAAAGGGGTAATGAAAGAATTAGAACTCAGGAAGCAATAAAGAAGGTAAAAAAGGGATTGGAAATACAGAAAGGCTGTCATCACTTAGTAAAAGCCATGGGAAGGTTGATTATCATTATTAGCTCCCCTCAAAACACAATTTCCATGGGGATTTAATAGTCACTTGTAAGTAAGATGAGAAGATACTACAAAGGTCCTGTGGTATTTAATTTAATTCAAAAAGCATTATTAAGCACTTAATATGTGCAAGGCTGTGTAGAAGGTATTGGGGGGGTATAAAAACTAAAAGGAAACAATTATCGCCCTCAAGGAACTTGTGGAAGGGAGCAGGAGACATGCCCCAAAGTAAGTAAATACAAAATATAAAGTAGCAAAGGGTAATTTCAAGAGTGGCAGAGATCTAATAACTCAGGATGAGGTCAGGAAAGGGCTGTTCCACCTGATTTGGATTTTGAAGGAAACTAGGGATTCTATGGGGCAGCTAGGTTGCACAGTGGATAGAGCTCTGGGTCTGGAGTCAGGAAAATCTGAGTTCAAATCTGGCCTCAGACATTAGCCGTGTGACCCTGTCTGCCTCAATTCCTCAACTGTAAAATGAGCTGGAGAAAGAAACAATAAACCACTCCAGTGCCTTTGCCAAGAAAACCCCAAATGGGGTCACAAAGAGTCAGACATGACTGAAATGACTAAACAACAACTATGAGGTAGAGATGAGGAAAGAGTGAATTCCTGACTTTGACAGAGCTTGTACAGAAGCCAAGAGGCAAGAGATATAGCTCATCAATGGGGAAAAACTAGCAGGGCCTTTTGAATGGAAAAGAGAGTGCATGTGGAATAGTAATACGAATAATACTGGAAAGGAAGTAGGTGAAAACTATATTATGGAGGGTTTTGAATGTCAGGCTGAGGATTTCATAACTTGAACTAGAAGCAATAAAGGTGCTTTGAAAATTTTTAAGTAGGAGTGAGGGCAACATGATCAAATCTGTATTTTTGGAAGGTCAATCAACATACATTTATTGAGCATCCACTAAGCACAAGGCACTGTACTCTTTACTGTTGTAATGACAGGTGTATATGGTTATCATGTCAACATAGATCAAGAGATTTGCAAATAACTTTACCTTCCTCACTCCATGGTTCCCCCTGTCAGCCCTTTGGAATATATCTATTCCTGGTAGCTATTGTTTGTAAACTCTGCCAGAGATTCATTAAAGGTCCCCTGTCCATTTTCAACTCTGCAGTATGTCTATGCACAGGATGTGCTAAGGTAACTGGGGTTTCCAGTCCTTCTTGTTGATCCCCAAGGCTCTTCGGGGAAAAATGTGCCTGAAGTGATCTGCAGAAAGTAATAATGGCCTTACAATGGAAGGAGCCAAATAATAGTTCAGAGAATAGATGAACAGGCAAAAGTGCATCATTTGGACCAGAATGTTGGAGGGGAAAGGTGGAATCCCAGATGTGAACGAATGAAATCATAGGAGAGAGAACTGACAAAAGGTTCCTTCCCTGGGGTCAACACTGTACTATGTGAAGTGACCTAGAGATTCCAAGGCAAGTCTTTTACTTACATCTTCATCGGTAATATACTTGTCTTCTTGGCAGGACTCTGCTAACATAACCTCACTTCTTTCCCAACAACTTGATGTCTTCATAAGAGCATGAAAAATCAATAGCATAGGTTAAATCCATCCCATTCCTTGAGTCCATCAGGACTTATAATTACATGTTGGCCTCTGTGATCATTGTAAATTGTTATTTTTGATGATCTGGAATAGAAGGAAATGAAGAGAAAAATAAATTCTTATTACTTGGGCAGGAGAGTGGAGTTACTGACTGGTTGGCCTAATAGGATCCTGAGATGCCATTCTGAGTCTCTCTGAACATAGTACTAGTTATAGGTACTGCAATTGCCTCATGTGTAAGTAGGCTAAGGTGACTGTTCCCTTGTTTTTTGCTCATGGCTAGGCAAAAGAGAGGGAATGGCCAAGATGCAGGAATATATTCACTCAACTAATCAGTAATCATTTTAAAGCCTTAGACCAGGGGTGGAGAACTTGTAGCCTGAAGGCCACATGTGGTCTTCTAGGTTCTCAAGTGCAGCCTTTTGACTGAATCCAAATTTTACAGAATAAATCCTTTTATTTTTATTAATACACTTTTGTCCATCTTTTATATTTATATTTTATTTTTAAAATGAATGTATTTAAAATGTTAAAAGAACAAAATAATTTTCAATGAAGTAATCCTCCCAGATTGACCAGCACAATTAGAACATTAGTAGGCAATAAGGGTTAAGTTGACAGCTGCTATGCTCATTATTTAGTTCTAACTTCTCCCACCTGACTGGTGCCACTACAGCAGGAGACTGGTGGGCAAGAGTTTGTAGGGATTGAGTATGCTAGTCTGTTATCAGCTTTTAACAATGGTGCACTGTATTTCTGTCTGACGTGGAATTTGTGAATAGTTGCACAGCTCAACAGTATTTTTAAATTTTGTCTACTCAATAGCATCATGTCAAAGAAGACCAAGAGAATGCTGAAGGAAGAAAACAAATTATTTTAATGAGGATTGGGAATTGCAATATTATCTTGTTTCTGCTAAATATATGGTGATTTGCTTGCTTTTGATACTGCAATATTAACATTAAAGAAATGCAGTATTCATCAGCATTTTAACACTCATAAAGACCACAAGTATTTTAAATTAGAAGGAAAGGTATGAAAGGCTGTACTGAAGAAATTAAAATATAAAAAGCAAAAGCAAAGACAATTCTTTCAAGCAGCAGCAAGACTTGGAAATGATGTCACTGAAGCAAATTATAAAGTAGCTTATATACTCATGAAAAAAGAAAACCATTCAGTGATGTAGAAATTGTAAAAGAATGCATTATTGGGGCAGCTAGGTGACGCAGTGGATAGAGCACTGGCTCTGAAGTCAGGAGGACCTGAGTTCAAACCCAGCCTCAGACCAAACACTTGACACTTACTAGCTGTGTGACCTTGGGCAAGTCACTTAACCCCAATTGCCTAAAAAAAAAAAAACAAAAACAAAAACAAACAAACAAAAAAAAAAGAATGCATTGTCAAAGTTGTAGGATGCTTAGATCCCGATAATGTTTCAAAATACATATAACTGCCTCTTTTAAGGAGAACCATAACTGATCTTCAGCATGAATTATCCTTCAACCTAACAGAATAACTTCAAGCAATACTTCAAAAGGAAAATACATATTATTCAGTCACTTTGAATGAATCAACTGATATATTGACTCAGCGCAGGTTTTATACTTCATTTGGGTCATAACAGAAGATTTTCTTTGCTAAAAAGAGTTACTCGCTTTGTGTACTCTTGTGAAGAGAACACAGGAAATAGATGTCTTCAACAACTTTCAAGATAAATGTCATGAAGTTGGATTGAATTTGGTAAATTTAGTGAGTATATATATGGATGATGAACTTTCCATGACAGGAAAACAGGAAGGATTTATTGCACAGATTAACAGATTTGGGTGTTATCATTTCTTTTCATTGTATCTTGCATCAGCAAAATCTCTGTCCTAAAGCTACTGTTTTAAGTATCATTTTGCAAGAAGTTGTAAGTATTGTTAATTATATTTGTATAAATGCAACATGGCATCGTCAGTTTTATACTATACTAAAGTTGAACGATTAGGTATTCGTGTTTATTTGCCATATTCTGAAAGGTGTTGGCTATCACATGGACAGGTATTAGTCAAAATTTTATTTCTGAAAAAACAGATGGTTAAATTTTATAAAGAACAGCATCAGCAATGTGAATTATTGAAAGGATATTTCCATAGGAATGGTGCATTTCTGTGTGATATGTCAAATCAAAATGACCTGAATATTTCTTTGCAAAGTAAAACTAAGTCTATATATGATATGTGACAAAAAAATCCAAGCATTTTGAAAAAAGCTATCTTTTTTCAAAACATTTCTTCTTCAAAAGGAAATTTCTGATGAACATTTTCCCCAGGTTGTAAAGGTCACTGATGAGCAGGATGATATATGTGAATCATTTGAAGAATATGCTGGTATGGATTCAGATGGCTTTCAGTTTTGGAGATCCTTCTAGTCTAACCCTACCTATCACATCAGTGGAGAGAGCATCTTCTTCACTGATTATTCCTCTTCTGTACCAAAGATCTCAACTCTTTGACCTAAAGAGTACTTGGGGCTACCTACCAGTTCCCAAGTTATATTAACTAATTCTTTGTCAAGATGAATATGTAGTAGTATCAATAACTTTTTGTGAAGACACAAGTGACATCTCCTAGGAGAGTCCTTTCCTCTAGTTATTATTGCTCCCCTTCTAAAAATAATTTCTATTTATTTATTCACTTTCTATCCAGTATATATTTACTTCTCAATATACATCCCCCCCCCAATAGGATGAAAACTCCTCAAGGATAGAAAATGTTTTCATCCGCAGGTTCTACAAGGTCTCCAACACACAGTAGATACTTAAGAAAGATGCAATGAGTTAAGAGAAATCTAGTGAAGGCAGATTTTAGAATTATACATCCAAATTGGAAGGGAACATGGTGTTCATTAGGAAGTCAGGATATTTCAGCAGAAACAGCACCATCTTAGGAGTCACAGGACCTGGCTTCCAGTCCTGGCCACTTATAATGTATGTATGTGACCTTGGACGAGACATTTACTTTTCTCAGGTGTTATTTTCCTCCTATTTATGAATGTGTGTATAATGTATGAATATATGTAATATATATGTGTATGCTTATATATATATACACACAATATGTTTATAATACACATACATGTACACCTATATATGAACACATTTTCAAAGAATATGTCCTATGGATTGATTTCTTCTGTCATGTCCAAGAATTTTTCTTTGGTCCATTGATGAATTCTCTGTTCTCATGCCACCTCCTCATATCTTCCTGAAGCATGTCAGTTAGTGCAGATGCCTGTTCAAAAAATAGGTTTGTGCAGACTTTGTAATTATAATGCCTAAACTTAATCTCAGAATGAAAAAAAATGCATCTCCTTCCTTTTACAGACATGAGTAACATGGAACATTATAGAACATTCTATATTTTGTTAGATCTGTTTGTTGGATGATAGGTTAGGTAGTTTTGCTGAACTTTTTTTCTCTTTATTTTTAATTTATTTCTTCTTTTCTCTTCAAGGGATGGTTCAGTAGGGAGTGCAGGGGACAAGGATGTATCTGGAAATGGACTGATATAAATAAATTCGTATATAAAAAACAAAAAAACTAGACTCGGATTCTGGAGCCAAGATGGCAGAGGGAAAGCAGTGACTGTCTTGAGCTCTCTCCCAAAGCTCTCCAAATACCTAAAAAAATGAGTCTAAACAACTTCTAAAGCAGCAGAACCCACAAAAAGACAGAGTGAAATAAATTTCCAGTCAAAGACAGCCTGGATGGTTGATTGGAAAGGTATATCGCGCCAGGTCAGGCGAGGAGCACAGTTCGGTGTGGGTGTACAGGCCACAGAGACCCTGGAGCAGGCCTCAGAGGACCGAATCGTGGGCAGCTGTGGCAGTTTCCAGACTTCTCAACCTCTGAATGCCAAAGACAACTTAGAAGGTTAGTGGGAAATGTCTGTGACTGCGGTGAGAGAAGAGCTAGGTCTCAGCCGCAAGTCTTGAGCGCAGCCCAGGGCTGCGGCTTTTTCCTGAGCTTTGGGCCCACAGACTGAGGGGGAATTGAGTGGCTGATGAGAGGGGGATTGCAGGAATCTCTTTGCCAGTGCTGAGGCAGGAATCTCTTGCTTTGCCCATGTTTGGATCTGGGTCACAGTTCTGAGGGGCCATCCTGGGGTGAGGAGGAGTGCTGGTGCGGTGGAGCTTGTTGTGGTGGTGGAGAGGAAACACCTCACCCCTTATCATACTATCTTGAAAGAACTGAAAATCTACAGGTCCCTAGAAGTGCCTCTGAAAACAGCTGTACAAACCCCCAAAGCTTGGGACAGTACACTCTTCACATTGGAAGCAGACTTTTACCTTAACAAAGAGTTTAAAACTCAAGTAATTGGCCAGGATCATGAGTAAGAAGCGCAAAAAGAGTCAGACTATATTATCTTACTTTGGTGACAAAGAAGATCAAAACATACAACCAGAAGAAGACAACAAAGTCAAAACTCCTACATCCAAAGCCTCCAAGAAAAACATGAATCAGTCCCAGGCCTTGGAAGAGCTCAAAAGGGATTTTGAGAAGCAAGTAAGAGAAGTAGAGGAAAAACTGAGAGTGATGCAAGAAAATCATGAAAAACAAGTTAACAGCTTGCTAAAGGAGACCCAAAAAAATAATGAAGAAAATAACACCTTAAAAAATAGTGTAACCCAAATAGCAAAAGAGGTCCAAAAAGCCAATGAGGAGAATGCCCTAAAAAGCAAAATTGGCCAAATGGTAAAGGAAGTCCAAAAGATTACTGAAGAAAATACTTCCTTAAAAATTAGAATAGAACAATTGGAAGCTGGTGACTTTATGAGAAATTAAGACATTGTAAAACAAATCCAAAAGAATGAAAAATTAGAAAACAATGAGAAATATCTCACTGGAAAAACAACTGACCTGGAAAATAGATCCAGGAGAGAGAATTTAAAAATTATTGGACTGTCTGAAAGCTATGATCAAAAAAAGAGCCTAGACATCATCTTTCAAGAAATTATCGGGGCAGCTAAGTGGTGCAGTTGATACAGCACCGGCCCTGAAGTCAGGAGGACCTATTTTCAAATCCGGCCTCAGACCAAACACTTGACACTTACTAACTGTGTGACCCTGGGCAAGTCACTTAACCCCAATTGCCTAAAAAAACAAAACAAAACAAAACAAAAAAACAAAAACAGAAACAAAAAACAAGTAATTATCAAGGAAAACTGTCCTGATATTTTAGAACCAGAGGGCAAAATAGAAATTGAAAGAACCCACCAATCTCCTCCTGAGAGACATCCCAAAGGAAAACTCTGAGGAATATTGTAGCCAAATTCCAGAGTTCCCAGGTTAAGGAGAAAATATTACAAGCAGCCAGAAAGAAACAATTCAACTACTGTGGAAACACAATCAGGATAATACAAGATTTAGCTGCTTCTACATTAAGGGACTGCAGGGCATGAAATATAATATTCCAGAGAGCAAAGGAGATAGAATTACAACCAAGAATCACCTACTCAGCAAAACTGAGTATAATCCTGCAGGGGAAAAAATGGACATTTAGTGAAATAAAGGACTTTCAAGCATTCTTGATGAAAAGACCAGAGTTGAATAGAAAATTTGATTTTCAAATACAAGACTTGAGTGGAGCATGAAGAGGTAAACATGAAAGAGAAAATCATAAGAGACTTATTAAGGTTGAACTGTTTACATTCCTGCATGGAAAGATGATATTTGTAACTCATGAGACCTTTGTCAGTATTAGGGTAGTTGGAAGGGAAAAAATTATTGTACGTATATATAGATATTGATAGATAGAGGGCACAGGGTGAGTTGAAAATGAAGGGGTCATATCTGGAGAATAAAATTAAGGGGTGAGAGAGGAATATATTAGGAGAAGGAGAAAGGGAGAGATAGAATGGGGTAAATTATCACACACAAAAAAAAGCAGAAAAGAAAAGGCTCTTACAGTGGAAGGGAAATGGGAGAAGGTGAGAGGGAATGAGTGAATCTTATTCTCATAGGATTTGACTTAAGGAGGGAATAACATACACACTCAATTGGGTGTGGAAATCTGTCTTACCCTACAGGAAAATAGGGGGAAGGGGACAAGAGAGTAGGGGAATGATAGAGAGGGGGGCAGATTGGGAAAGGGAGTAATCAGAAACAAATACTTCTGAGGAGGGACAGGGTCAAAAGAAATAATAGAATAAATAGGTGGGCAGGATAGGATTAAGGGAAATAGAGTTAGTTTTTCATAGCATGTCTACTATGGAAGTGTTTTGCATAACTGCACATATATAACCTATATTGAGTTGCTTGCCTTATCAGTGAGGTGGGTGGGGAGGGAAGAAGGGAGAAAATTTGGAACCCAAAGTTTTAAAAACACATGTTTAAAATAAAGTGTTTTCACATGCAACTGGGAAATGAGAAATACAGGAAATGGGGTACAGAAATCCATCCTGCCCTATAGGAAAATTGAAGGGGAAGAGGATAAGAGAAGGGGGGGAGAGATAGAAGGGAAGGCAGACTAGGGGAAGGGGTATTTAGAATGCATGCCATCTTGGGGTGGGGAAGGGGCAAGATGGGGTGAAAATTTGGAACTCAAAGTCTTGTGGAAGTAAATGTTGAAAACAAAAAAAGAAATTTAAAAAAATACTAGCTTGTTAGGGAGACCTGTTTCTTCCAATCATTCTCTCTAACACCCATCCTTTCTCCTACTGACCATAACACAGCTACTGAATAAGAAAAATAGAAGGAAGAAAAACCTCAAGGGAAAATGGTAATAAAAGAAAATCTTCCCCAAACAGATCACTATGAATGAGTTTTATTCTCCTGGTTCCACTCAGATAGGTGGAAGTAATACACTTGTAAAAGATTGGAGAAATCCCTCTCTCCACTTCCATCCTAAACACTCAGAGGTGCTTATTCATTTCTTAAAGTTCTTTATTTTGGGGATGGGCCCAAGCCAGCCATTCTGTTTGTGATGATCAGTTCCTTCCCCCCTCCCCAACCTCCCTGATTTTAACCTTCCTTTTCTTTCAGCTTATATTTGCATTCATAGCACATAGGGCAGTGCCTGGCACATAGTAAGCACTGCATAAATGCTTCTTGCCCTATGACCTTGCCTTGCTTATGCATAAGACCTAGGTTCCTGGTCACTTAGTAGGATTATGGAGAAACATGTCAAACAGGAGAGGGCTATTGAAGAATTATTGCAGCAACATGGAAAACAAGTTCCACTATGGTCTGTACTGGTCAGACCATGTCTAAAGCCTGGTGTCCAGTTTGGGGGGAATCATACTTTTAAGAAAGAAATTGACAAGTGGGCCAAGAGGATGAGGTGTCTAAAATCCATGTCACATAAGGAATAATGTACCAGTGAAAGGGAAGAGAGGAAATGTTTAGCTCAGTCCTTGACTTAATACCATCTAGAAGAAGCACCAAGAAGTGACCCCCAGGCATGACAGCTGGTTCTGTTACATTTCCCACTTTTGTTAAACGTAAACTAGCTGTCTTTGTTTTGTATAGGTCACATGAGGATCAGTGAGAAGACCTAGAGATATTTTAGCCTGGAAACAAATGGTATTTGAGGGAATATGAGATTGTCTTGAAATTTTGAAAGGTCATCATGTGAAACAAAGATATAACTTTTTTTTGATTGCCCCCAGAGCACAGAACTGGAATAGATGGAAGCTAGAGGGAGGCCAATTTTATGTCAATTTAAAGGCGAAAAATAAACCTTCATAATCATTACAACTGGCCTAAAGTGGAAAGGGTTTATTAATAATAATAGCTTATATTTATATAGCATTTAATGTTACAAAATGCTTTGTAAATATTATTTCATTTGATCTCCACAACAACTGTAGGAGATAGAAGTTATTATCTCCATTTTTATAAATGAGAAAACTGAGGTTAAGTGACTTGACCAGGACTACAGGGCTAGTAACTGTATAAGGCAAGGTTTGAACTCAGGTGTTCCTGATTCCAGGTCTAGTACTCTAGGCATTGTGCCACCATCTGCCCTTCACTAGAAATATTTCAGCAGAAATTGGATGACCGTGTCTCAGGGATTCTGCTGAACGGATTCCCTTGTAACTCAAAGATTCTCTGACTCTACATTTTCCAGCTCTCATTCTTGCTCCTTCCTCGTTACAGGCCATTCCTCTGTCTAGTGGCAGAGACATTCCCCTGTGAATGAGGGCTTGAAACTAAATCAAGATAATAGGGAATGTGTGGTGTTCTTGTTCCAAATGCCATCCTATGCATCATGGGAACTCTATAAATTCTAAACATAAACATCAATAACATTCTTATTCTGAAAGAGAAGTCTTTTCATTGCCACGTTTCATGAGATTCCAAATTTGACCTTCTCCGTGATTTCTGTGTTCTTCTCACATTTGGTTCAGATCAATTTTCCCTTCCTGAATTGTTCTAATTCCAAGTAGTACCTCATTTTATCTTTTACCAATAGTACTAACATCTCAGGATCTTTTTTAAATGCTGTATTTCTATTCTCACTGGGATTTGTAACACCTCTCCAGTTAATGGAATTCACATGCTATTTATTCCAATTCCCAGAGACTCACAGAAAATATTTTCATTGGAATGAGATCCCACTGATATACTATCATTGACATGATGGCCTTTCTCCTTTGAAAGGTAAGGAATTTTCAGAAGAATATTTTGTAAACAGATTAAAAAAAAGAAGAAATTATAGTATCTTGAAGGAAAGGATCTCAGAGGTAAATTCTCTTTTTTACAAATGGGGAAACTGAGTCCCATGGAAGTTAAATCTCATCCTTTTGAGAAAGAAATGAGCAGACTATCTTCTACATAGATAAATTCCAATTTACTTTATTTTATTTTTCTTTTATTTCTCAAGTGACCTCTCAGATTTCCTCCACCTCAGCAGCCAAGTAACAATAATAATAGCTAACATATATATATATAGCACCTACTCTGTGCAAAGCACTTCATAAATGTTATCTCATTTGATACACACAACAACTCTATGAGTAGGTGCTATTATTTCCCTCATTTTACAGATGAGGAAACTAAGGCAAATGAAGTTGAGCAATTTTCCCAGGGTCACACAGCTAGTAAGTGTCTGAGGTACTTCCTAACTCCAGGCCCAGTCTTCTATCCACTGTGCTAGCTAGCTACCTCTATGTTTGCAGTTAGAAGAGGCTCATTTCTGGGGCAGGATGTGAAGGGAGTGGTCTGGTGTGCAAACATTAAGTCTAGAGTTATTGAATAGTGGCACTAAGAAGCATCCCTAAGTGACCTGCTCAGCCAATGACCAGATACCTAGTGGCCTGGGGGCAATGCAACATGATTTTGAATGGGATTTCTACTGGTGTTCAGGATCAGAAAATGGCATGTACATGCACATGTGTGTATGTTCTGGGTGTATATGTGTAGGAGTGGGGTATTAATTTAGTAAATCAACTAAGTCATCCAATCCCACTTAAAGCAAATGATAAGATGTCCTGTGTTATGTTAATAAGGTGAGAACAAGTCTCAATTGATCTTAATCATAGACTTCAGTTTCAATCAATTAATTATAGGTTTTAAACTAAGTTGCAAAAGTCATTGGTGCTAGGATGATGTTGCAAAGGAATGTTTTAATTGGCTGAGGAAACAGTTCTGCAATAGCCTTTGTCTATAAAATAACAAATTAATTGAAAAATGAAAACTCATTCCAGAGATTGGAGCAAGTGTGACATTTCAGTAAAACCTTTTAGGAGGAACTACTTTCAGGGGGAAGGAGAGGAGAGATCTTAGCTTTGACCTTGACCTAAGTCTGCTCCCCACTCCAATGTCATTGGAAGAGAACCTTGTGATGCTTAAAAGGCTTCAGACTTCACTTCTTCTGCTTTGGTCCTGTGGATGTTACATACTAAACTCTTTTTTTTCATTCATTTGTGGAGCTACCTTGATATGAAATGGTTATCTTATATTTAATTAGGGGTATTAATGAATTATGATCCATACTTTTGGAAGATTCCATAATTAATGAGATTACAGAGTTATTTTATTGATTGAATATATTTAATTAAATGACTCCAACTTAATCTGCTCTTTTATATGTTCAATGCAGGTTTCATGACTGGACTAACATCTCTCTCTCTCTCTCTCTCTCTCTCTGTCTTTTTCTGTCTCTCTCTGTCTCTTTCTCTAAGACGTTACCATTTTTGAAAGAGCAAAAGGAAGGGAGAGCATCCACTGTCAGATTCTGGCCTACCAGACTGCTAAATTCCCTTGCAGACCCATTACATCTGCATTTCCACTCAAAATTGATTAGGGAGTTCTATAAATTTCACATCTATGGATACAAGAATATTATCATTAATGCTCTAGAACCTGGGATTATACAAGAAAAATCTTTGGGGTATTAGAAAATCAATTAAAGTCTTGGAACTTTCCAAGATTAGTACAAAAATACACTTGCCCAAATCAAGCCAATCTAGAAACCTATAAGTTTCTAAGCCTTCATTTACTAAATAGAGGTACTTTTCTGATGGCTTCCCTGACATCCTTGTTCCTCAGAGTGTAGATGAGAGGGTTTAAGGTGGGGCTAACTGCTGTGTACAACACAGATACCAGCTTTGCACTTTCAGGAGAATAGCTAGAGATGGGACTGATATAGGCATAAAACACAGTGCAGTAATACATGGTGACCACAATCAGGTGGGAGGAACAGGTAGAAAATGCTCTCTTCTTGCCCTCTCTGGTCCAATTCTCATGATGCTGGAGATGATGAAGCAGTAAGACACAATGGTCAGCAGGAAATTCAGAACTGAAAAGAAGACATCAGCAAGGACTGTCATGATATTGTTCACATATGTTGAGGTGCAAGAGAGAAGCAACACAGGAGGAATTTCACAGAAAAACTGATTAATGGTGTTGGGGCCACAGAAAGATAATCGAATCAGAAGTCCAGTACTGATGATAGTGTTAAGTCCACAGATGCTCCATACCCCAATTGCCAGAATGACACAAATCTTCTTGCTCATCATGGTGCTGCAGTGCAGGGGGTGGCAGATGGCCACATAGCTGTCATAAGCCATGGCTGTGAAGAGCAAGAGCTCACCAGATACAGACCAGGCAAGGAAGTATACTTGGACCATACATCCACCATAAGAGATGGTCTTCTTTTCTGAAGCCAGGTTCTCCAACACCTTAGGAAGAACAGAGGTTGTGCACATGATGTCTAACATAGACAAGTTGACTAGGAAAAAATACATAGGGGTGTGAAGAATAGAGCTGCAAATGACCAACACAATGATCAGGATATTTCCAGTGAGGGCAGCTGTGTATAAGGAAAAAAAAGTACCAAAGAGCAAGATCCTTAGTGGAACACTATCTGAGAAACCTTGAAGGACAAATTCAGTCACCTGTGTCTGGTTATTCAACAACATCCTGTGGACAGCAGAATTTTCCCCACTTTTTCTCTTGTTTTCTTCCAATGCTGGTTGAAATAGTCACAGAACTCTCTGGTTCTGTCTCCCAACTTGCTGAATTTTATGAGAAAATAAAATTTTAAAAAAATTATCTACAGACAGCATATAGGAATAATCCAACTCATTCCTTAATTTTTAAAAATTTTAAATTTGAAATATGAATCATGAACCAAAAAACTTAATTCCATTAATATTAAAGTTATAAAATAATTAATAAAACCTGAGTAATCTTCCTATACAGAAGGCATCATAAGTTACTCTTGCACAAATATTAATTAATAAGCATTTATGGTGCTTACTATGTGTCAGGCACAGGGTCAGGATTTGAACTCTGTATACAATGCTTTTTTCAACTAGAAGACTATTACATTTCTCCTTGATAGGCAACAATTAAAATATACATTCATTCCAGGTGTATTGACAACATGGTTTTCTGCCAGGGCAAGACAATTTATCCTTTATTCAAACCTTGATTAGAATGCCAGCTGGACAAGGCATTGGTGTGTCCTTGGTGAATTATTTAATTTTTCTGGGCTTCTCTTTCCCCATCTATAAAATGAAAGGGGCTGGATTAATTTGACCTCTGAGGTCTTTTCCAATTTTGAATTGGTATGATTCTGTGATCCTGTGATTTCCAGTATCTTGCTCAGGCAATTTCCTCTGACTATTACTATGCAGTCTGACTACAGACTAAGGTGCTGATCTGCCTTGGTTGAGGGAGTTTATTTCCCTGCAAATTTTCTACACCAACGAAATCCCAAGTTCAGTCCTAGCCTTAGCCCCCATATTAAAAACCAATACAACCAATCCAACTTGCTTTGTACCTATTTATATCCATACAAATTAACTTCAGTACATAAAATGTTATAACTTTTCAATCATTGTCCCTACGCCTACATCAGGAGTCTTTGTCTATTCACTCATTTTCATTCTCTTTTACCAGAGTATTCCTGAAGAAAATCTGAGAAAGCCAGGCTCTCCCAGATCCTGGGCAAATCACTTAAGCTCCCTCTGCCTTCATCCCTCATCTGCAAAATGAGGAGGTTGGATTTGATGCTTGCTAAGGTCCCTTGCACTTCTAAGTCTATGGTTCTATTACTTTATGACACTCTAAAATAGTTCAAACTTCTAATCTCCCAGTTGATCGAGAAGTCTAGAGAATGAAAGATTCCAAAATGTCTATAGTTTGCTAATTAGAAAAACACATTTGACTTGGCAGAGAAAAATAAATGGAGCCTTAAACGGAGACTTTCCTCACCTACAAAGGTCCTGGAGAAGCGACATTGAAAGTTCCCTCTCCTTCATGAAAGAGAGGTGGGGGACTACTAGGGCAAAATACTACATAGATTGCAAACACAATCTGTATGTTTCACATTGCCTTTCTTTGTCATGGTGGAGATATATTGGGAAGAAATGTAGGTGTGTCAGCTGTCAAGTAAGGGGAAGAAGTACCATGTAAGGACAAAGGGTTTCAATAAAATGTTTTTAAACATTTCGTTCCCAACAGAAATTCCAGCAAATTCCATGTGTGTGTGTGTGTATGTGGGTGTGTGTATGTATATGTGTGTGTGTGTATGTGTGTGTGTGTGTGTGTGTGTATACAGAGAGAGAGAAAGGCAATTGGTATCAAGTGACTTGCCCAGGGTCACACAGCTAGTAAGCGTAACATGTCTGAGGCCAGATTTGAACTCAGGTTCTCCTGACTCCAGGGCCAGCACTCTGTCTACTACACCATCTAGCTGCCCCTCTAACTATTCAAAATATTAAACCTGTTTTGCCATGACTTTTCCATCCTTCAATTCTGTTAAAAATGTTGATTCATGTTTATCATCCATGTTATCTCTCTCACTTTCATTTTATTTATCTTACTTAGAGTATGATTATAGGCCCCACTGAGGTTTGTAGAAGTTACATTTGTGGGGAGGATGTGGAAAGAATTTAGACCAGTGTAAAACTTGCCCACAATTTTTATCCACAAATAAAACCTCAAGTAGTCTTGTCAGCTTGGCAGTTCTCCAAAGAACTTATTTAATATTGTATTTTCCTTATAGAAATACATATTTTGGGACTTCACTGTTTACTATCTTTTGACTATAATTTATTAACATGCCAAATAATGTTTATTCTAAAACATAATATGTTATGACCTACATGACCAGTCTTGGAGTGAGAAAGATATTGGTTCAGGTGTTGACTCTAATACTTTCTACCTATGAAACCACAGGCAACAATCTCTTTACCTCTCACTACCTGAGGCCACTCTCTAAGACTAAAAGTCAAGTAGAACTTGTCTGAATTCTATCAGTGCAAAGACCTTCTACACCTTGAATGTAAAATGTCCACCTTGAGTGGACATCAATGAAATCACAGGTCAACCCAAACAAGGAAACAAAAGTATTTTCCAGGCACCCATTCCAGGGAAGATATTCAGAGAAATGCTGGTTTTTCATGACCTTTTATTACCTCTAAATAAAAATAGTTTCTGACCTATGCCCAGCATTCTTAGCAGTCTGAAGGTGGACATTTTTTTTTAATATTGTCTAGTGTGGAATTCTCTGAAAAGATTTTTGAAAGTCTAAAAAATTATTTTCTCCTACACCTACTCAGACTACTCAGGTACTGTTTCTTCTCTTACAGAAACTACATTTCCATTCCCAAGATAGTCCAGGTTTGTTGAAGGTTTTAGGATTCCCTTTATCTGTTAATATTTTTAGCTTGATTGATTACTCACAAACCACACCATATGTATCTTACCTTCCCTAGGCATCCTATATGTGATCTTAGTTTGACTGCAGGACACCCACTGTAATCAGGCTTCAGTCCTTATTTTCTGCCAAGCATTTCAATTTATCCATCCTTTCTTTTTTGAGGGGGAGTGGCTTTTAGCTTTTACATTTCAATATTCTAGTCAAATGTCCCCAGGGCTTAGGTTTAAATGACCTGAGTTCCAATATTGTGGCTGATGCTTAGGAGCCACTTTGAGCCTTAGATTCTTCTGTAAAATGGGGTGCTGGGCTTACTGCCCTCTAAAGTCTTTACTAGGATGAAATCTATAATCCTGTGCAAATGGGGAGAATGGGAAGGATATTATTTGTACTACCACCCTCAGATCATTTTTGTTATTCTGTCATCTGTGGGAGAGAATATGGTAGGATGAAATTAGCTCTGTATTTGGAGTAAAAGAACCTGATTTCAAATCCTAGATCAGTTATTTACTGTCTGCGTGACCTTGAGCAAGCCATCCATACCCTTAAATCACTTCAAAACTAAAGCAGAATATTGATTCATTTTCCTTGCATTTTCTAATAGCTACTTATTTCAAGAAGCAGGCATTTTTCTTGTCCCAAGAGCCTACATTTAAATCTTCCCCTGATAAGGTATTCTGATAACTTTAGCTTGGACCACTGGAGTCCTTGTTATTATTTCTTAATATAATTTTCTGTTTCCCTAATCATTTCCAAGCCCTTCAGGTAATACTCATTTTATTGACTGAGTTACTGGCATAATACATACCTCTTAGAATCACAGGATCCTAGACTGAGACATGGAAGAGAATTCAGAAATCTTCCAGGCAAACCCTGTCATTTAACATCAAAGGAAATGGAGACCTCCATGATGCTTCAGTGACTCATCCAAGGTCATATAGGAAGTAAGTGAAAGAGACATAATTTTAACATATGTCTTTAAACTCCAAATAGTGTTCTTTCCCTTATATTCATTTTTCTTATATCAACATGTAACATCCACATAGTACTTTCCTTATCTGTTAACAATTCTCCCCTACCTTCAATTAACTAGACACTATACCACATCTATGTGTTCTTTTCTCCAGTTCTTATAACCTGGTAGCACCAATACTTCTAGTGATTCCTCTTCAGTTCTGATTTGCTGCCAAGCCTTTCAAGTTTATGCATGTATTTATTTTAGTGTTTGGCATTAACATACTCTGAGCTCGATTATTGACTATATCTCACACTTGTTCAGTAAGTAAGGTACCTGAACTACTTTGTCTTCTCCATTTCTTCCACCATTTCTCTTCTGTGCCATCATTTCTCTTCATTGATGGCCCTTCATTTAACCAAGACTGTGCATTAATTGTCTACATTCAACATCTTTTACTTTTCATTTGTCAAAAAATTAATTTTTAAAAAATAGACTTATAATACTTTGCCTATGGATCAGTGCATTTGCATTTGGATTTGCAATGCTAATCTACTTCAAGATACATTTGGTCACAAAGAAATGCTAAATTTTACTTCAATTATATATTCTTTTACATGGTCATGAATCATTAACCTAAGAAACTGTGACCTGGAATTCATGGAAGAATATCATCATATTTCTGACAAATCCTTGAAATATTGCATGTAGCCATTCAGGGGTTTAGGGAAAAAGCATCCCAAGAGTATTAATTACAGAAAATTGTCATTGGGCTCTGTTTAACTGAAGACTAATGAGGTTATTTGTGCACAAGAGGCTGGATATTTATCTCTAAGGATTCCTGCTTTTAGAAATGACCTTTCTTGTTCCATTGATCTCTACAGCTAGAGATGCACCTCTCTACTTAATGTTCTTATATTTAATTTTGTACTATGGCTATTGTACATTGATTTTGATTTTTTGTTACTATACATTTATATATTGTCATATACAACTTGATAACTTGCTAGAGAGGAAGTTCCAGGAGGGCAGGCATTATATCTTAATTGTTTCCTTCTTCTCCCATTATGTAGCATGTGGTAGCTACATAATCAATGGCTACTGTGCCCTGATGGGCTCCAAGTTATGCCTATTCTGCACCAGTGACAATAAGACTACTAGAAGGAGAAAGGCCCATAACAAAGACCAACTTGGATATCCACAAAGACCAAAGACAATGAAGACAAATACCCATTGTTTAGGGCAGCAACAGGAAACATTATGTGGGATCCAGTGTGGTATTAGCTAAGCTCAGAGGCAAGAGAAAGACCCTAGACAAAGGTCATCCTGAGATATCTTTGAAAGCCATGGTGGGAGCCCACAAAAGAGGAATGAACACTGCAAAGCCTAATGTTGGAAAGGTCCTGGATACCTATGGAAAGACTGAGTCTCTAGAGGGAGCTTATCACTAAAACACCCACACAGCCCTTTGAAGGAGGAACCATAATAATTGGTCATCATTCTCAAGAGGAGGGCAGGTTCTACCTTGGCTATTCAGTTGCAGAGTCTGACTTAAACATATCCCACCCTCAGTCCTTATATAAAGGCTGATGAGGAAAGCAAATCAAGGAAAACTCCAAATGAAATGAGACATTTGATTGAGAGATTTGATTTGATAGACTTCTGCTGGGACAGGGCCTGGGGACCTAAAAAGGAAAGAACTTCATAATAAACTCAGGTAAAACCTTTGAGAAAACAAAACAAACAAACAAAAAAAGATATCCTAGTCACAAGATTACAAAAGTACTTGGAAGAGAAAATAAGAAAGAAAAGTACAGAATCACCAGGAAGGAAAGAATTTCAAGAAGAATTTCAAACTTAGAATAGATAGTAGAAAACCTCACCAAAGACCTAAATGTCCTAAAAATTAGAAAAGGCCAAATAGGTAACCTATTCTCCAACAAAGTGTTGCTAGGTGGTGCAGTAGATAGAGAACCAGGCCTGGAGTTAGGAAGACCTGAGTTCAAATCTGGCCTCAGACACTTACTAGCTGTGTGACCCTGGCCAAGTCACTTAACCCTGTTTGCCTCAGTTTCCTCATTTGTAAAATGAGCTAGAGAAGAAAATGACAAACCACTTCAGTATATTTGCCAAGAAAACCCCAAAAAGGGGTCAGGAAGAGTTGGACACAACTGAAAAATGACTAGACATAAACAATGATAAATTTTCCAACAATGATGCGATATGGAAACAAAAAAATATTAAAACACAAAAGAAGGAGGAGAAGAAAGAGGAAAAGGAAACAAATCTATCTAAAGATCATGAGCAAAAAAAAAGTCTGGAAACCGTATTTCAAAAAACTAGAAATAAAAACTGTCCGTATTTCTAAGGACCAAAAGTGAAAATAGAATCCACCAGTTATTCCCTAAAAGAAATTCCCAAATGAAAACTCATAGGAATATTATAGCCAAAATCCAGAGTTTCTAGGTCAAAGAAAAAATGCAAACAGTCATAAAGAAAGAAGTCCAATGCCAAGGAAGTAAGGATCACACAAAACTTTGCAAGGCCAATATTAGGGAAAGGAAAACTTATAACATGATATTCCAAAACCAAAGACTTACAATCGAGTATAACCTGACAAAACTAAGGATAATTCTGTAATGGAAAAAAATAGATTTCCAGTGGAATAGAGGATTTCCAAACATTTCTGATGAAAAAGCCACAAGTCAATAAACATTTTGAATTGGAAATATGGGCATTCATAGAAACATAGAGAGTATACTTAGTTATTTAATTGAAAGGTAATATGAAAAGATAGACTGCTTATGTTTTTCATAAGAAATATATCTCTTCTCATAATCTTAATATCTTTAAAAGTTATAGAAAAAAGTAAATAAGACAGACAGAGAAACTGAGGTTTTTTTTTCTGTTTCTATGGTCTCAGGAGAACACATAAATGGAAGACATAGAGGGCCCATAATGAGGAGGAAAGGAAAAGAAGCAAGAGGCAAATCAGATTAATAGTATTCAAAGATGAAGGAAGGGATAGGTATGTAGGTATCCCATGAACCTCATATTCATCTGAACTAGAAAAAAGAAAGTTGAATATGATTTTACAGAAAAAGAAACATATAGAAACAGAGGTAGAGAAAGAGACAGAGAGATTATGCTATATAAGCACATTAAACTAAAAAGAGACGGGGTGAGATTGAATCAGGGTTTTCATAATGCTGCTTAGAACCTTTCTTCTGCTGTGGTCAGGGTTTCAGGGCCATTCTGCTGATGAGCTCTTTTTCACTGGAGACTCATTACATCTGTATCCCCACCTACAATTGATCAGAGGATTTTACACATTGCAATACTGGGGTACAAGAATAACTTATTGATCAAACTCTAGAATATGAGATTCCACAGTGAGAAAAAATCTTTAGGATATTAGAAAATCAAAATCTTGAGACTTTCTATCTTTACTACAAGAACACACTTGCCCAAATCAACCCTATCCAGAAAATAAGTCTAAGCCCTTACTTACTGAATAGAGACAATTTTCTGAGGGTTTCCCTGACATCCTTGTTTCTCAGAGTTTAAGGTGGTTTAAGGAGGTTAAGGAGGGTTTAAGGTGGGTCTAACTGCTGCATATGACACAGCTACCAATGTGAGATGGGGCTGACATAGGCATAAAACACAGTGCGGTAGTACATGGTGACCACAATCAGGTGGGAGGAACACTTAAGGAATGCTCTTTTCTTCCCCTCTATGGTACAGTTTCTCATGCTTCTAGAAATGATGAAGCAGTAAGACACAACGGTCAACAAGAAATTTAGAAATGAGAAGACATTAGTAAGAACTGTCACGATATCGTTGAAACACATTGAGGTGCAAAAGAAGCAACACAGGGGATTTCACAGAAAAAAATGGTTAAGAATTGGTTAGGGCCACAGATAGATCATTGAAACATCAGCCCAATGTCAATGGTCATGCTAAATCCAGAGATTCTCCATATCCCTACTGTGAGAAGGACACAAATCCTTTTACTCATGTGATGCAGGGGATGGTAGATGGCCACATACCTGTCATAAAACATGGTTGTGAAGAGTGAGAGCTCACCAGACACAGACCAGGTGAGGAAGTACACTTGGGCCATGTATCTACCGTAGGAGATGTTCTTCATTTCTGAAACTTGGTTCTCCAATACTTTGGGAAGAACAGAGGTTCTGCACATGATGTCTAGCATAGACAAGTTGACTAGGAAAAAATGCATACGGGTGTGAAGGACAGAGGTGAAAATGACCAACACAATGATCAGAATATTACCAATGAGGGTCTGTGTGTAGGGGGAAAAGTGCTTTAAGTGGATACTGAGAAGCCTTGAAGGATGAACTCAGTCACCAGTTTCTCATTATTTTCCACCATGCTGTTTAGAGCTATTTTGTTCTCTTTATTTCCCTCTCTTGGTATCTTTTTACTTACGTCTGTTTAAATAGTCCTAAAGATTTTTTCCAACTAGTTAAATGTTTAGTAAAATCACAAAATAATAAATAAAACAAATACTAAAGAATTCAATGATATATTATCTTATAATTATTCATTTGGTGCTTCTCACCTGGTCTTTTGGCAAATTATGTACTAGATTGGGATCAAGTCATATTTCTGTCTTTACATTGAATCTATATCTTTACATTGAATGCTAATATTTGGAAATTCCAGCATGAATAGAGCATCTACATTGTAAAAGAAAAATGGTCAGATGAATATGATCATTTTAGAAACTTGTACTTTGAATTTGTTTACCTAATTACTATTTAAGATCACTAACAATGTATTTGACTATTAACTTTTATTTTTTTTAGTTAAAAGTTATTTTCTACTTTCCCACTCTACCTACTAATAAGAAAAAAAAATTCTTGAATAAATCTGCAAAGTCAAGCAATAAAAATTCCTTCACTGTCCACGTCCAAAATTGTGTTTCTTATTCTGTCTATTTAGTTTGCCTACTCTTTGTTGGGTGGTGGATAGCATTCTTCATCATCAGTCCTCTAACATCATGGCTGGTCATTGCATTCATCAGAGTTCTTAAGTCTTTGAAAGTTGGTTTTTTACAATGTTGTTATTCTAGAAATTGTTCTACTCATTCTGCATCACTTCATTCAAGTATTTTGCAGCTTCTTTGAAATCATACCTTTTGTCATTTTTTATGGCACTAGGGTATTTCATTACATTCATATGCCACAATTTCTTCAGCCATTTTCCAGTGATATTTACCTCCTTAGTTCCCAGTTCTTTACCACCACCAAAAGTACTGCTATATAGTTTTATACATATAAGTTCTTTTCCTCCTTTTTAATCTTTTTGAGGGATATGGTTAATACTGGTATGATTGGGTCAAAATCTATGCAGTTTAGTGACTTTGGAGGCAGAGGTCCAAATTGCATTTCAGAATGGCTGAACCAGTGAACAGCTCCACCAACAGTGTACTAATGTGCTTATTTTCCCACAGCTATTCCTTTTCTTTACTTCTAATTTAATGATAGTAATTGCTATGCTACTCATAAGGCACAAATATCCTTGCCCTCAAAGCAAAAGCTTAAATTCCATTAAGGAGAAAATATATGTATAGATAAATGTAATATAATGTAGAATGCAATGGGCAAAGAGAAGAAATCCAGACAAAAGATTTTGAAAAAAAAATAGGAGTAATACCAGATTTTAAACTATATTACAAAATAATATTACTAAGTAAATTAGGAAAGCATGGGAAAATGTACCTGTTAGATATATGGATAAGGGAAGAATTTATGACCAAACAAGTGATAGAGAGGATCATGGGAAGTATAATGGATAATTTTGATTAAAGGAAATTTAAAAGTTTTTGTACAAATAAAACTAATGCAGCAAAAATTAGGAGGAAACCAGGAAAGTGGGGAAAATGTATAACAAGTTTCTCTGATAAGGGTCTCATTTCTCAAATATATTGGAAATGGAGCCAAAATTAAAAAAAAAAACAAGAGTCATTCCCTAATCAATAAGTGGTCAAATGATATGAAGAACAAGTTTGCAGAAAAAGAAGTCAGCCCTATTAAAGTCACATTTAAAAAATGTTCTAAATCCCTACTGATTAGAGAATGCAAAATAAAACAACTCTGAGATACCACCTCACACTTATCAGATTGGCTAACATGACCTAAAAGGAAAAGTTACAAATTCTGGTGGGTATGTGGACACATTGGGACACTAATGCATTATTGGTGGAGTTGTGAAATAGTCCAACCATTCTGGAGAACTATTTGGAATTATGTCCCCCAAACTATAAAACTGTGCATACCCTTTGACCCAGCAATACCACTACTAGGTCTATATTACAAAGAGATCAAAGAAAAAGGAAAAGGGCAAAAAATATTTATAACAGCTCTTAGTGGTGGCAAAGATTTGGAAATTGAGGGAATGTCCATCAATTTGAGAACGACAAGACAATTTGTGATAATCATTATGACAGAATACTATTTTACTAAAAGAAATGACAAGCATGTTGGTTTCAGAAAAGCTTGGAATGATCTATATGAACAGATACAAAGGTGAGTAAGCAGAACCAAGGAACATTGTACACAATAACAGAGATATTATATGGATGCAGCCTGTGCTTGGTCCCAGTCAAAGTCCTGTTTGGGACCCCCTTGAGGCAGGGACACCTCTACATCACTTGTCTGCAGGAAGCAGTTTCAGAAGCCAAGAACTTTGCCCCTTACCCCAAAAAAATTTGGGTCCCATTTGTTTGAGGGGGGATTGATGAGGATGGGATATAGACCCCAAAAAGGAAAAACCTTGGACTTTCCCACATGGCCAAATCTCTGGCATTTGCCTGAGGCTAAAATCCCATCAACTGGACTTTCATTGTGGCTATACCCAATCTCTCAATTCTGTTACCTTTTAACCTAGTTTAGCCCTCTGTTGTCTTACCTCCCTATGGCCCCAGGCCACTTCTCACCCTTAATCCTATCTAGGTTCCCTTCTCCTTTGGCCACCTGGTTCAGGTCCCTGGAGTTCTATTACCTCACAGACTATTTGGCCACCTCTAGATCCCTCCCATAGTCTTTCTGTATATAAGATCCATCTTGTCTACATTAAGATGCTTAGATTCTTATAGTCTAGCCATGGGCTCAGATTCTTATAATCTAACCAATAGCTCACTAATATTCAGACTCCTTAAGAGTCTTCTCAATATGACAGATGTTCTAATAAACCTTGTCTTTGGCTGGAAAAAAAATAAAGGTCAACTGTGAAAGACTTACCTACTCTGAAAAAGACAATGATCGAAAACAGGGCTGGGGAACCTGCAGCCTAGAGGTCACATGTGGCCTTCTAGGTCCTTGGGTGTGGCCTTTTGATTAAGTTCAAGTTTTACAGAACAAATCCTTTTATTAGAGGGATTTGTTCTGTGAAGTTTGGATTGTCAAAGGGCCACACTTAAGGACCTAGAGGGCTACATGTGTCCTTAAGGCTGCAGGTTCCCCATCCCTGTAAAACAATTCCAAAGTATCCAAGGTGAAAAATGCTATCCACCTACAGAGAGAACTGGTGGCCTCTGAGTGCAAATTGAGGCAAACTTTGTTTTACTCTATTTTTTTGTGTGCATATGTAGGTTCTCTTTTATAATATGGCTAATAAGGAAATATATTTTCCATGACTTCACTTGTATAATTTATATCAAATTGCTTGCCTTCTCAAGGAGGGAGAAAGAGGGAAAGAAAGGGAGAGAATTTGGAACTCAGATTTTTAAAAAATAAATGGGAAAATGTTTGCATATAAATAAGAAAAATTTAAGGAAATACATTTTTTTAAAAAATTGGGAGGGAGATAATGCTTTCAGCTGAAGGGGATCAGTGAAGATGTTTAGGGGACAATGGCATCTGAGTTCATCCTGAGTTGAGAAAAGAAAGAGGAATTTAGAAAACCAGAGATGATGAGGAAATGAATTTAAGGCATTTAGAACTATCTGTATAAATTTATGGAAATAGAGTAACCATAGACTCAGAGCTAAAAGACATCATAGCATAATTAATTTATACCTGAAAAACCTCAGAGATCATCTAGTCCAAGATTGTCATTTTATAGCTGAGAAAACTGAGATTCAGGGAGATGAAGGGATTTGCTAAAAATCACACAAGTATTAAGTCGAAGAGCTAGGATGTGAATCCCTACATTTTGGTTCCAAATCCAGTACGTTTTGCCCAGCTATTCATCAAGTGTAAGGATAATAACTAATATTGGCATAGCTCTTTTAGATTTAAAAGGCACTTTACATACCTATTATCTCACAATTTTCACAATGATCCTGTGAGAAAGGCAATATTATTATCCCCATTTGAGATATGGGCATACTGAAATTGACAGAACTTGGATGAATTGTCTGAGGTCACATAGCTAATAGATGTCTGAGGTAGGATTCAAACTCAGGCTTTCTTGACTCCAAGTCCAATGATCTCTCCATTTGCCTTTATGACAAAACCAGCAGCATAGATTGACTGGAAAATATAATGTGCATAAAGAAATAATATAAAACATGGATAAAAACATGTGGTTTTAGATAATGAGACTGGAAAGAGCCCTAAGCTTGAAGGTAAAATATATTGCTTTCTCTTTTTCCATTTGTCATAAGGATCTTCTAAAACTTTTTGGTAGGAAAATGGCATGGTCAAAATCTGGACTTTAGGAGAGTTACGTATGAGGAATAGATTGCATAGAAAGGAGCAAGACATTAGAGGCAAATAGAGTAATTAGATATGCCCTAAGTAATATGAATGATGGGGACATGACCTGGGATATATGATTTGAGTGAAGAGGAAGGAAATGGTGTGAGAGATATTGTGGAGTAAAGATCAACAGAATTTGGTTGGCAACTGATTCATTGGGAACAAATGGTAAGAGGACAAAGATAACTAAGCTTATGGTGAGTGAGAAGGTGCTGTGTGGCCCCAAACTAAAATAAGGAAGTTGAGAGTAGAAGAGAGGTGTGATGTTGAACAGAGACTCAAGTTGGTCACAGAGATCAGTTCTATCACTGAGATTCTGAGTGAAAATCATTCTATAAATCCAATAACTGAGTCATAGAACCTAAATTGCCTATTACATCATATTTTCATACTGGATTTTCAGAAATAAAATTACAACCAAGTCATGTGGACAAATTACAATTATTTATTTAATGAATGGAAACATTTTCTTGAGGGCTGTTTTGAAATTCTTGTTGCGTAGAGTGTAAATGAGAGGGTTTAAAGTGGGGCTGAGAGTGGTGTATAGGACAGCCACTACTTTGACATTGTCCATGGAGGACCCGGTGGCTGGGAGAATGTATGTGTATATAACTGTGGTATAATATATAGTGACCACAATGAGGTGGGAGGAACAGGTAGAGAAGGCTTTCTTCTTGCCCTCTGTGGTGCGGATCTTCAGGATGCTGGAAATGATGAAGCCATACGACACCATAGTGAGCACAAAATTAATCACTGCCAAGTATATATCTGCAATGACGATCATGATATTGTTCAGGTATGTGGAGGTGCAGGAGAGCAGTAGCAAAGTAGGGACTTCACACAAAAAGTGATTAATTTTATTTGGGCCACAGAAGGTTAACTGAGTCATAAGGCCAGTGTGTACTGATGAGTCAATGACACTAATGGTCCACACACTACCAGCTAAGAGGATGCAAACCATTCTGCTCATCATGGTAGTGTAATGAAGGGGGTGACAGATGGCCACATACCTGTCATAAGCCATGGCTGTGAAGAGCAGCAGTTCAGCACCCAAAAACCATGTAAGGAAATACGACTGAGTCATGCACCCAGCATAGGGGATGGATTTCTTGTCTGCAAGGTTCTGCAGCAATTTGGGCAGAACTGTGCTTGTGCAGCCAATATCTAAGATGGCCAGGTTGGCAAGGAAAAAGTACATGGGAGTATGGAGACCTGAATCTAGGCTTATGGCCACCACAATGAGAGCATTGCCTGCCAGGGCCATGATGTAAAGGAAGAAGAAGATGCAGAAGAGGGCAAGCTGAAGTGGATGTGCCTCAGAGAAACCCTGCAGGATAAACTCAGTCACCATTGTTTGATTGCTCACTGCCATTTGCCCAGAAGATGCCTCCTGGATCCACCAGTGGACGTCTTCCAAAGGAGAGGCTCCCTAATGTGGTAATAAATGAGTGAGCTGAACTTTAGCAGAAACAAAATCAACATATTACATTAAAATTCAAAAACTGTTTGGGGTAGAAATAGATAGGTTGGAGTGCATACATACAAACTTAGAACTGTTATTAACTGGTGAAAACACATATTGAAAATAACAATATTAGCATCTGTCCCACATGAGATTAATGTAAAATTCACTCCCTAACCAATACCTTCTACCTCTAAGTGATGTCACTTCTTAAACATGTGCATCCTTTTCTTGAACCACTCTCTTTCTTCTGTTTCACACTATATCTTTTTCCCATTGTTCACCTTTCACTACATTTCCTCCTTGAAGACAAGGACCATATATTATTTATATTGCTTCCTCCTATTAAGTCTAATAAACATTTATTTAGTACCTACTATGTGCCAGGCACTGTGATAAGCACTGGGGATACAGAGAAGAAAATGACTGACATGAATAGCATAGAAAAAAGAGAAACAGCAACTAACCACTGGGCTTAGAATCTGAAGACCGAGTTCTGAGTTGCAGCTCTGACACTTTTAAGCTCTATGACCTTAAACAAATAAATGTGACCTCTTTGATCCTTGGTTTTTCATTTCTAAATAGCATGCTATTACATTTTATATCAGAGATCTAGAACTTGAAAGATTTAGAAAAAAAAGAAAAAGAACCTGTATGTACAAAAATATTTCTAACAGCTCTTTTTGTGGTGGCTAAGTATTGGGATCATCAAAAGGATGCCCATCAATTGGGGAATGAGTGAACAAGCTGTGGTATATGAATGTAATAGAATATTATTGTGCTGCAAGAAATGACAAACAGAATGATTTCAGAAAAACCTGGAAAGACTTACATGAATTGCTGCATAGTAAAGTGAACAGAACCAAGAGAATGTTGTACACCAGTAATAGCAATATTATTCAATGAAGAAATGTGAATGATTTAGGTATTCTCAACAATACAATGATCCAAGACAATCCCAAAGGACTAATGATACCATATTATCTGCCTCCAGACAAAGAACTCATATTGCCTGATTTATGGTCAAAAGCATGTTATTTTTCACTTTCTTCCTTTTATTCAAATCTTTTTGTACAAAATGACTAATATGGAAATGTTTAACATAATTGCACGTCTGCATACTGTGAGGGAGGGGAAGGGGAGGAAAGAGTAGAATTTGCAATTGAAAATTTTAAATAAAAATATATAAAGGTTGGGGGAAAAATTCTCATGTCCTTTGATTCCCCATTGAGTGCTTTTTCCATGCTGCTTCCTGTTTGTCTTGCAAAATCTGGCCTAATTTGTCACAAAGGTTATTGGCTATAAAGTATTAGAGAATAGCTTAGTAATAATGCCTTAGTATTCATATAGTTTTAAAACAGGACCAAATTCCACAGTTAACAAAGTCTTTTATTAACTGTATATTAAGCACCTATTGTGATTCAAATATTCTGCTAGACATTGAGAACACCTAGGAAGGAGTGGGTGCAAATATAGACCTCGTGACACGTATGACTTCACCAATAAAGGGAACTCTCTGGTGGGAAAACTCCCTCTACCAAATAGTCTGCACCTTAGAGACTGAGACAGTCCCCTTCAACAATGGGCATCTTATCATGGTACCATTGCAAGTTACCTTACTTTAGAGTAGTGGTGTTGAATTCAAATGGGCCACACATTGAGTTAGAAAACACCTAATTAACATTATTTATGTTGTAGCTTATTTGTATTTATTATTGAACATTTTCCAATTACATTTTAATCTTCTTGGGGCTCACTGTGGGAGCTTTGTAGGCCCGCTGGTGAGTTTGATACTTCTGCCTTAGAGTACTACATAAATCATAGTTATCACTATTGAGCATTTAATTGAAGATTCCTCTTAGTAGTTGTTTTGAATGTGTTTTAGACTGCCCAGTCTTGTTCACTAAAACAAAACAAAACAAAACATAACAAAAGAACAAAATAAAACAAAAGACCAAAACAAAACAAAAAGTCACACATTAAACCCATGAAACTTGCCATTTATTCATTTTGAACACCAAGCTGGATATGTCTCATTTCTCTGAGTAGTACTAGGGTCAGTCTGTGGGATCAATAATATAAGTATATAGGTATGACTGAAGCTGCAAAACATACCCATGAAGTAGATAAGAAAGACTCCACTTCCTAGAATTTTTTAGTTTAATAAGAGAATATGATTTTTCTCTGCTCATTAACCTCAAAACTAGAGTCTATGAATCTAAACTTGCTATTCATCCAAGGTTTACCCAAACATCTTAGAGGAGTATAATGAGTACTGTCTACCACATGAACTTAGTATTAAAAGACAACTTCAAAGATCGTGAGGTACAACAGATATATATAGAGAGCTAGAACAAATCTCAAAGACCACCAAGTGCAACAGTTGTGCAAACATTGTGGTCTCAGGATGCCTTTGCAGTCTTCAGAATCATTGTGGACCCCAAAGTGTTTTGTTTATGTGGATTAGAGCTACCAATATTTGCCTTATTGAAAATTAAAATGTCTCAGTATTTATGAAAAGCAGTTTGGAACAGGGGGTGGAGCCAAGATGCCAAAATACAGGCAGCAATTCAGTAAAGCTCCATCAATATCATCCTCTAAATAATATTAAATAATAATTCAAATTGAATTCTGAAGTGGCATAGCCAAGAAAAAGTCAAGTGAGACATTTTTCCAGCCAAACAACTTAGGGGGTCATCAGGAGAGGTCTGAGACATTAGAATAGTATTTTGTCTGAGCACAACACACAGAGCAGCAACAATGGTAACAGGTTATGGAAGCAGCTGCAACAGGGGTAAAAGCAGGTTTGAGAACTCTCATCACAAAGACAGTAGGAGGGTCAGACAATTGTCTGGAAAAAGAGGTACAAAAGCTCGCTAAAGAAAATAATTCCTAAAAAAAACATATAATTGGGCAAGTAGAAGCTTATGACTCCATGAGACATCAAGAAACAATAAAACAAGTCAAAAGAACAAAAAAAGAAAAGAAAAGAAAAAGTTCCTCATCAGAAAAAGAACTGACCTAGAAAATAAATCAAAGAGAAATCATTTAAAAGTTATTATACTAACTGAACACCATGATCAAAGAAAGAGCCTCAACATTATATTTCAAGAAATTATCATAGAAAACTGCCCTGATATCTTAAATCCAGAAAGTTAAGATAGGTGTTGAAAGAACCCACTGAGCACCTCCTGAAAGAGATCCTAAAATGAAAAATCCCAATAATATTATAGACAAATTCCAGAGCTCCTAGATCAGAGAGAATACTTTAAGTAGACAGAAGAATATTCAAATATGATGGAACCATAGTCAGGATCACACAAGAATTACCAACTACCACTTTCAAGGAGTGGAAGGCTTGGGATATGATATCGTAGAAGGCAAAAGACCTAGGATGACAACCAAGAATAAATTACCCAGGAAAATTAAGTACACTCCTTCAGGGAAAAATATATATTTAATAAAATAGAGGACTCTCAAGCATTCCTGATGAAAAGAGCAGAAATGAATAGAAAATTTCACTTTCAAATACAAGACTCAAGTGAGCATGAAAAGTAAACAGGAAAGAGAAAACATGAGGGATTTAATAAAGTTAAACTGTTTGCATTCACATGTGTAAAGATGACACATTTAACTCCTTAGAGCCTTATCATTATTAGGACACTTAAAAAGAGTTTACATAGACAGAGGGCATGGAGGTGAGTTAATTATGTTGGAATGATCTCTAAAAAATGAAGGTGTTAGAAAGGGATACACTTTGAAAAGGAGGAGGGGAAAGGTAGGATGAAGGATTTTTCTTACATTAAAGTACAAGGAAGAGCTTTTACAGGAGACAGGGAAATAGGGGATTAACAAGCAATGTTGAACCTCAATTTCATCAGATCTGGTTCAGAGAGGAATAGATATACATACTCAGTTGTGTGTAAAAATGTATCTTATCCAGTGTGATCTTATTAGGATGATAAAAGGAAGGACAGATTAAAGGAGGCAGTAGTTAGAAGCAAAATAGATTTTTGAGGAGAGAAATGATAAAAAGAGAAAGAAGAAGAAACAGAGTAAAATATGATAAAGGTAAATAGACACTAATGATAACTGAATGTCAATGGGATGAGTTCGCCCACAAATTGGAAGTAATTAAGAAAATGGATTAGAAACCAGAATCCAAAAATATGTAGTTTACAAAAAGCACAATTGAAACGGACACACACACAAGCATGATCTAATTTGTTTCAGGAAGGGTAGCAATCATGATCTCAGACAAACCAAAAGCAAAAATAGACCCAATTAAAAGCAGGGAAACTGCATTTTACTAAAAAGTTATCATAGACAATGAAGTAGTATCAATATTAAACATTTATGCACCAAATGATAGAGCATCCAAATTCTTAAATGAAAAGTTAAATGAGTTACAGGAAGAAATAAACAGTAAAAATATAATATTGGGGGACGCTAACTTCCTCCTCTCAGAATTAGATAAATCTAAACATAAAATAAATAGGACAGAACTTAAGAAGATGAATAGAATTTTAGAAAAGTAAGATATGACAGACCTCTAGAGAAAATTAAACAGAAATAAAAAATAGTGTACCTTTTTCTAAGCCATTTGTGGCACCTTCACAAAAATTGACCATATAGTAGGGCATAAAACCTCACAAACAAGGGCAGAGAAGCAGAAATATTAAGTGAATCTCTTTCAGACCACAATACAATACAAAATTACATTTAATAATGGGCCATGGAAATATAGATTACAAATTAATTAGAAAATAAATTATCAAATCCTGAGGAATAAATGGGTCAAAGAACAAATCATAGAAACAACAAAAAAATTTACATTAATGAGAATGACAATAAAACAACATATCAAAGTTATAGAACACAGCCAAAGCAGTGCTTAATTGGAAATTATATATCTCTAAATGCTTATATCAATAAACTAGAGAAAGGGCAGGTCAAGAAGTGAGTATGCATGAGGCAGCTAGGTGGTACATTGGACAGAGCATTGGCCCTGGAGTCAAAAGGAACTGAGTTCAAATCTGGCCTCAGACACTTGACACTAGCTATGTTACCCTGAGCAAATCACTTAACCCCACTGCCTAGTCAAAAAAAAAAAGAAAGAAAGAAAGAAAGAAAGAAAGACAAAGAATTCCATATGCAATTAAAAAAAAACTAGAAAAAGAACAAATAGTATTATCAATTAAATACCAAATTGAAAACCCTGAAAAACAAAGGAAAGGTTAATAAAACTGAATTTAAAAAACCATTAAACTAATAAATAAAACTAGAAACTGGTTTTGTGAGAAAATCAATAAAAATAAACAAACCATTAGTTAATTTTATTTTTTAAAAAAGAAGAAAACCGATTTACCAGTGTCAAAAATGAGAAGGTTAAATGCACCACCAATGAAGATCAAATTAAAGCAAATTACTTTGCTCAATTATACATCAATAAATATAACAATTTAATGGAATTGATAAATATTTACAAAAATATAAAAATGCCCAGATTAACAGAAGAGGAAATATAATTTTTAAGTAACCTTATCTTAGAAAAATAAGTTAAATAAGCTATAAATGAAACCCCAAATAAAAAATCCCCAGGCCCGCATGGATTCACATGTGATTTCTACCAAACTTCTAAGGAATTATTAATTTCAATACTATATTTTAGAAAACTATTTCAAAAAGTAGGCAAAAAAAGATCTACTACCAAATTCCTTTTATGACACAAATATAATACTGATATCTAAACCAGGAAGAAGAAAAACAAAGAAAACTATAGACCGATTTCCCTCATGAATATTGATGCAAAAAAATTAAATGAAATAATAGCTAAAGGGATTACAGCAATATATCATGAAGATTATACACTATTATACTATGATCAGGTATGATTTATACCAGGAATGCAGGGCTGCTTTAGTATTAGGAAAACTATCATCATAATGACCATCTCAATAATAAATGATTATCTCAAAAAATGCAGAAAAAGCTTTTGACAAAATTCAACATTCATTGGCATTAAAAACACTAGGAAGCAGAAGAATAAATGGAGCTTTCCTTGAAATGATAAGTAGTATCTATCTAAAACCATCAGCAAGCATTATCTGTAATGAGATTAAGCAAGAAGCCTTCCCAATAAGATGAAGAGTAAAGCAAAAAAGTCCATTGTCAGCACTATTGTTCAATAACATACTAGAAATGATAACTATAGCAATATAAAGAGAAAATAATGGAATGAATAAAAATAAAGGATGAGGTAACAGAACTATCACTCTTTATATATTATATGGTATACTTATATGCAGATGACCATATACTAACAGATTTAGAGAATCAACTAAAAAAATAGTTGAAACAATTGACAACTTTAACAGAGATGCAGGATATAAGATAAATCCATAGCATTTCCATACATTACCAAAAAGTCCAACAGGAAGAGAAAGAAAGGGAAAATCCATTTTTAAATAACTACAGACAATAAAAAATACATAGGGGTCTACCTGCCAAGACAAACCCAGAAACTATATGAACACAATCACAAAACACTTTTCAAACAAATAAAGTCAGATCTAAACAATTGGAGAGATATTAATTATCCATGGGTAGGATGAACCAATATAATAAAAATTATAATTCTACCTAAATTAATTCATGCATTCAGTGATATATCAATCAAATTACCCCAAAATTATTTTCTAGATCTAGAAAATCATTACAAAATTCATCTAGAAGAACAAAATATAAAAAATAACAAGGAAATCAATGAAAAAAATGAGGAATAAGGTAAACAAGTAGTACAAAATCTCAAACTGTATTTCAAAGTGGTAATTATGAAAACAATCTGGTACTGGCTAAGGAATAGAGTGGTGGAACAGTGGAATAGATTAGGTACATAATACACAGTAGTAAATGACCTTAGAAATCCAGTGTTTGATAAATGTGAACTAAGCTTTGGGGACAAGAACTCACTATCTGACAAAAATCACAGGAAAAGCTGGAAAACAGTTTGACAGAAATTAGGTAGAAACTAGCATCTCTCTGTCTACTAAGATAAGGTCAATTTGAAGTTGAGGGGATGCCCATCAATTGGGGAATGGCTGAATAAGTTGTGGTAATATGATTGTGATGGAAAACTGTTATGCTATACAGTATGATGAGCAGGGGCAGCTAGGTGGCGCAGTGGATAGAGCACTGGCCCTGAAGTCAGGAGGACCTGAGTTCAAATCCGACCTCAGACCAAACACTTGACATTTACTAGCTGTGTGACCCTGGGCAAGTCACTTAACCCCAACTGCCTAAAAACTAAACAAACAAATTTAAAGGAGCAGCTAGGTAGCGCAGTGGATAGAGCTCTGGCCTTGGAGTAAGGAGGACCTGAGTTCAAATTTGATCTCAAACACTTAATACTCACTAGCTGTGTGACCCTGGGCAAGTCAGTTAAACTGGATTGCCTCATTTAAAAAAAAAAGATATGATGAGCAGGATAGTTTCAGAAAAACTTAAACGGCATATCCAAAATGATGCAGAGTGAAGTGAGCAGAACCAGGAGAAAGTCACACACAGTAACAACAATATTGTACAACTGTTAATGATATAGCTGTTCTGAGCAATACAATGATCCTACATAATTCCAAAGGACTTATAATGCAAAGAAATGCTGTCTGCCTCCAAAGACATAATGCAAATTAAAGCATAATTTTTATTTTCTTTTTTTTGCAATATGACTGATATTAAAATATGTTTTGTATGATTTCACATGTATAATTGATATCACATTTATTGACTTCTCAATGCATAGGGCAGGGATGGAATGGGGGAACAGAATTCATTACTCAAAAAAATTTAAGTGAATATGAAAAATAGATAAACAACTAAATTTTTAAAATATTGAAAAATAAAAATTAAAAAAAACCCTGCATCTTGTGGATCCAAAGAAAAACTGCTTCTGTCTTAGATTTTTCAGGGTCACCATGGCAGCTCCAGAGGAAAAAGTTCAATCCCCAGTTCCCAACTACTTTGCTGATGAAAAATGTCATAAATAACTTTGTAAAAGTACATTTACCTCCTGTGTTCCATTCAACAAATCCCAGAACCCAAAGCACATCCCCCTTCCAGGAATCTGGATAGATCTGGATTCAAATCACTTGAAAAGACAGTCTTTTGTTTAGGAGTGAGACAGGGCTCTGAAATACAAAAAAACAAAAAAACAGAGTCTTCCCCAGGGCGGCATTGAAAGTAACTGTTGTTAGATTAAGTCTGCAGAGATCTCTAGTGCTCTATTGGTAAGGTTCAAGCACCAATGACTAGGGTTATTTTCAGTGAGACTGCAGAAATGCCTTCCCTGAGCATCATTTTCATCCCTGTAGAATAGTTCAAATGCAAAATCTCAGCCTCTTATTTAGGCTTTCCTTGGTATCAAGTTAAGGCACGAAAGGGTTCTGAAGAGTGAAACCTTAACTAGGAATTAGAGGTGTGTGTATTGAAATGCCGCTAACATTTCCTTCCCTTGATCTGTCCTTCCCATAAAGCTGCAACAGCAACCTTTCCTAGGGACAATTTCTCTCCTGCCCAGACCTGACTCTTACGTCCCTCATAACAGGACCTTATTAGTCTTTGTCCTTCCTTCTCTGTAGAGTTACCTCATTAACATCTGTAGTTGCCTTATTTAATGTTCCCTTTATCCCAGGCAGAAAAATAACTAAAAAAAAAATCCCACTTGTAAAGGAAAAATAACGATGTCACTTCAAATTAGATGTGAAGTCTACAGATACTTTCCATAAAATCTACAAATTCTTCTATGTGTCCCATACTGAGGCTAATGACAAAAAAAAATCATACTCACTTGCTTCTCCTAAAAAGTTTCCAGTTCACTAGGAAAGATGCAACATACATACTCACAAATGCCCACAGCAAAGAACTACACTATAAGAAATTCAGGAGAAGAACAAAATAATATGAAAATTACACAGAAGGAGAGAAAAATTATCCTTGAATTCACCTGCAAAAACTTGATGTAGGAGGGATAATGTGACATGGAATTCAAAAGATGGAAAATATGACAGGAATGGAGAGGGCAATGATGCAGAGTGAAATGTATGAACACAGTCACACAGGTGGGAGAGTTGAAGATGTTTTCCAAGAAAAATAAGTGTTCTAATTCAGCTGGTGAGATGTTTGAGATGTCTAAACTACAAACCAAGATACATATATTAAACAGCCTTCCAGTAGTGACTCTGGATGTGCCTTCATTTACCAAGGAATAATAGGAGGCTATTATGTCACTAGCAAAAGAAAAGAGATATGGACCATAATGGTTGCATTAAATATAACCCAAAGTGAATATACCCACTCTGAAGGTCAAGGGGTCCAGACCCAGAGAATTCTTAGTGGGATCATACTCCAGTCTCATCCTTATCACTGCTGCTTGAAATGATCTGGACTGAAATACTTTGAAATGAGAATCTCTTGTTTAAGAATAAGATTTGGTTCTTTAACCTGAAGAAGCAGACCCTTACCCCAGACAGCATGAAGAAGACCTGAGAGATGAGAATAATAAGTGAAGAGCTCTAGTGCTCTGTGGGTACTAAAGTAGGGGTCTGCAAGGTACACACATTTCTTGACTACTTATTTGAAATGGGACCTTACTGGAGGAAAAAAAGGGTGTCACATCGCCAGTCATCATCGATGTTATTATTTCTTTTTAATTGGTTTTGTTATTCAAAAGATTGACTCTCTGCCCTGTCTCTCTTGGACCCAGGTTAATGAGATCACCAGCTGGGATGTGGAGAGGCATCTAAACAGTGATTCTAAACATTTATATCACCCATGGAAGAACTATAGATAATTAGATATCTGAAGAATCTTAGAGGTCATCTAGTTCAACTTCTTCATGTAATGGATGAAGAATTTGAGCTACAAAGACCTTGAATGACTTACCCAAAGCCACACAACTAGGAGACAGAAACTTAAAGAATGAAGGCGATTAAAGAGAGGCTTGTAATTCTATGCCAATCAACAAATAAAAATCATATTTCCAAGAATGCTGATGATCCACTGATATATCTAATGATTTATCATTAGCCACCAATAGGAACATAGTATTTTGTCAATGAACATTAGAGTTTAAAAGAAAAGTTCGTTATCATCTGTTCCCAAACCGTATATTTTGGACATGAGCATGCTAAGATTCACAGAGGAAAAACTGACTTACTGAAGGTAGTCTGCCAGTTAGGGGACAGACCCAGGACTTCAACTCCAATGTTCTGATTCAGAGTCCAATACTGACTACAGTAACATTTTTCTTTTATTTTCTTTTCAATTAACAAACATTTATTTTTCTATCCCTCATTCCTTTCCATTAAAAATAAGAAAAAGAAACCACATATAATAAATATGAGTAAGCAAGTAAAACAAATTCTGCATCTTGAATCCATCACCTCTCTATCAGGATGTAGAATATGCTGGTCTCTTACTAGAGTTTTTTTTTAATCTATTGCAAATGAATAAATTCCATAGAACCTCATAGTCCTGAGGCACTCACCTGAGAATTTTTTTTCAGTTTGAAAGATCCAAGATTCTGGATTCTGACACTGAGCTCCTAGTATTAGGGGAAAAGAGGTAAACAAAAGACTTTAGTCAATTCCAAAACAATGTTCAGTGAGGACATAATAACTATATGAATTCATGTAACACCACCTTCAGAGTAATCTGCTAAGGAGCGAACAATGAGCTAGCCTTTAAAGAGAAAGATAGCACAAGACCTGAAGGGGATATACTAAGAGGTGCCACTAGAGACTTTCTGAAGGGTACTTTCCTGGGAAGGATGCCAAAGGAGCAATTAAGTGCCAGCTCTAGTCCAGTGAAGACTTTAGAGATATAGAATTTATTTCCAGTTCAGGACCCCAAGGAAAAATTCATAGAGACAGGGAGATTTGGTAGGAAGTACTCTGGCCCTACAATCAGAGCACCTGGCTTCAAATACTTCCTGACCAAATGACTTGGGCCAAATCACAGCCTTTCTGGGCCTCAGTTTCCTCATCTGTAAAATGAAGGGATTAGACTAGAAATCCCCTAAGGTCACTTCCATTTCTACATTTATGATCCTGTGTTCCTAGATTTATAGAATAGGAAAAGATCTCAGAGACAATGGAACTCAACTGCTTCCTTTTACAGACAAGGAAACTGAGGCTCAGAGAAATAACATGATCTGACCAAGGTCATCCACTAAATTAGTACCAAAAGAGTTCTTGTAAGAACTTAAAAAGAAATTAAAAAATAAAATAAGAGAGATTGAGGAAAAATTGGGGAAAAAAAGCAATCCAAAAAAATTTATGAAAAGAAAGCACAAAATTTAGAAAAAGAGATACAAAACCTTAAGGAAGAAAATAGCTCCTTGAAAACTAGAATTGGGCAAGGGGGATATTATAAGACACCAAGAAATAATAAAACTAGAAAAATAAAAGAGAATCTGAAATATCTCATAAGAAAAAACAACTGATCTGGAGAAAAGATCAAGGAGATACAATAAAAGAATTGTTGAACTGCCTGAAAGTTATGATTTTAAAAAGAATCTTGATACAATATTACAAGAAATTATTAAGGAAAATTGCCCTGAAGTTCTAGAACAAGAGGGCAAATTAGAAATAGAAAAAAAATCTTCCATTTATCACCTGATAGAAATTGCAGGAAGAAAGCACAGGAATGTCATGCCAAGTTTCCCAGGTTAAGGAGAAAAGGTTGCAAGCAACCAGAAAAAAAAATAAATTCTGCAGAGATATAATCAGGATTTCACAAGACATAGCAGCTTCTACACTAAAAGACCATAGGTCTTGGAACACTATATTTCAAAGACCAAAAAAGCTAGGTTGCGAACAAGAATAACTTACTCAGCAAAATTGAGTATAATCTTGAATGAGGGAAAAAATGGACATTTAATAAACTGAAAGACATCAGTTATTTGTGACAAAAAAGCCAGAACTCAGTGGAAAATTCAATATAAAAGATCCAGAAGAAATAGAAGGAATTATCAAAAGTATCTGGTGCTAAGAAGAAAGGTAGATGAATGGAACAGAGTAGACATACAATTTAAAGCAGCAAATAAGTATAGCAACTTAGTTTTCAACAAGTATAAAGACTTATTTTGGGAGATAAGTATTCATTATTTGGTAAAAAAAAAAAGGTTAGGAAAACTGGAAAGCAGTCTGGCAGAAATTGGGTATAGACCAATATGTTACATCATTTACTAAGATAAGATCAAAATGGACACATGCCCTAGATATAAAGAGAGATATTACAAGAAAATTTGAAGAATATGTAATATATTATTACTCAGACTTATGGATAGGCAAACAATTTACAAAGAAAGAAAAGATAGCAGGTGAAATGTAAAATTGACAATTTTGATTACATTAATTTTTGTTTATAAATAATATTTTATTTTTTCCAATTACATGTAAAGAAAATTTTCAACATTCATTTTTATAAGATTTTGAGTTCCAGATTTTACTCCCTCAACCTCTCCCCTTTCCTCTTCCCAAGATGGCAAGCAACCCGATAAAGGTTATACATGTACAATCATGTAAAACGTAATTCCACATTAGCCATTTGTGAAAGAAGAAACAGAACAAAGGGAAGAAAAATATGAAAAAAGTAAAAATAATATGCTTCAATCTGCATTCAGATTCCATAAGTTATTTCTCTACATGTGGATAGCATTTTTGATCATAACTCTTTTGGAATTGTCTTGGATCATTGTATAGCTGAAAAGAGCTAAGTCTATCAATGTTGGTCATCACACAATATTGTTGTTACTGTATATAATGTTCTCTTGCTTCTGCTCACTTCACATAGTATCAGTTCATGTAAGTCTTTCCAGGTTTTTCTGAAATCTACCTCCTCATCATTTCTTATAGCATAATAGTATTCCATTATATTCATATACCACAACTAGTTCAGCCATCCCCCAATTGATGGGCATCCCCTCAATTTCCAATTCTATGCCACCATAAAAAAGAGCTATTATAAATATTTTTATATATGTAGGTCCATTCCCCTTGTTATCATCTCTTTGAGATACAAACCTAGTAGTGGTATTCCTGGATCAAAGGGTATATACAATTTGGTTGCCCTTTGGGCATAGTTCAAAATTAGTCTACAGAATAGTTGGATCATTTCACAACTCCACCAACAATGCATTAGTGTCCCAATTTTACCAAATCTTCTCCAACATTCATCATTTTCCTTTTATGTCATATTAGCCAATCTGATATGTGTAAGGTAGTACCTCAGAGTTGTTTTAATTTGCATTTCTATTTCACATGAAAATAGATAACTTTGATTTCTTCATCTGAAAACTGCCTATTCATATCTTTTGACAATTTATTAATTGGGGAATGACTTGAAAATTGAAAATTGTTCATTAAAATTAATTAAATTCATTTAAAATTAATTAAAATTTAAAGTTGTTTCCCAGTTTTCTGCTTTCCTTCTAATCTTGGTTGCATTCATTTTGTTTATGCAAAACCTTTTTAATTTAATACAATCAAAATTATACATTTTGTATTTTTAATGTTCTCTATCTCTTGTCTGGTTATAAATTCTTCCCTTCTGCATAGATATGACAGGTAAATTATTCCTTGTTCTCCTAATTTGCTTATGGTATCATCTTTCATGGCTAAATCATGTACCCATTGTGACCTTATCTTGGTATACTGGGTGAGAGGTTGCTCTATAGCTATTTTCTGCCATGCTATTGTCCAGTTTTCCTAGCAGTTTTTGTCAAATAGTGAGTTCTTATCCAAGAAGCTGTAGTCTTTGGGTTCATCAAACAGTAGATTACTATAGTTATTTACTACTATGCCTTGTATGCACCATCTATTTCACTGATCTACCACTCTATTTCTTAGCCAGTTCCAAATAGTTTTGTTGATTGACACATCATATAATATAGTTTTTGATATGATACAGCTAGGCCACCTTCCTTTGCATATTTTTCACTAATTCCCTTGATATTCTGGACCTTTTGTGCTTCCAGATGAATTTTGTTCGGACTAATTTTGGTAGTTTCATTGGTATGGAACTGAATAAGTAAATTAATTTAGATAGAATTGTCATTTTTATTATATTAGCTCAGCCTACCCAAGAGCAATTGATATTTTTCCAATTGTTTAGATCTGACTTTATTTGTGTGAAAGTGTTTTGTAATTTTGTTCATATAGTTCCTTGGTTTGTCTTGGCAGGTAGACTCCAAAACATTTTGTATAGTCTACAGTAACTTTAAATGGAATTTCTATTTCTATCTGTTGCTGCTGGGCTTTGTTGGTAATCAACAGAAATTCTTAAAATTTATGTAGATGTATTTTATATCTTGTACATTTGCTGAAGTCATTAATTTTTTCAAGTAGTTGTTTATTTGATTCTCTTTGATTCTCTTAAATATACCATATTGTCTGCAAAGAGTGATAGTTTTGTTTCCTAGCTGCCTATTCTAATTGCTTCCATTTCTTTTTTTGTCTTCTTGCTAAAGTTAACATTTGTAGTGTAATACAGGCATCTTTGTTTCACCCCTCATCTTATTTGGAGTGCTTTTAGCTTATCCTCATAATAAGAATGCTAACATGCTTATAATGTTAAGGAAAGCTCCATTTATTCCTGTGGTCTTTAGTGTTCTTAATAGTAATTTTTTCTGTATTTTGTCAAAAGCTTTTTCTACATCTATTGAGATAGGAACATGATTTCTGTTAGTTTTGTTATTGATATGGTCAATAATGCTGATAGTATTCCTAGTATTGAAACAGCTCCCAGATGAGGAAATTCCCTTTACCAATACAGGTCAGCAACTTCATTGTAACATAAAGAGTTTCCATCTTAGGACATGCACAGGTGAATTGACTTATTCAAGGACACACAGACAATATGCTTCAGAGCAAGACTTGACCCCAGGTCTTCCTAGCCTTGAGGTGTATACAATCAGTTTCTTGGAGAAGAATTTAGAGATCCTTGAAGGAGAAATCTTCTATGCAGGACACAAGGAAGGTTGTACAGAAATGTAAATGCAACCTTACATCAAAGCATTAATTTGGAAATTTGTTATCTGGAAAATTCCTCTACTGATATGGAGTGGCTGAGAATAATTTCATTACTTGACTTTTCCTGGCTAATTATTTTGCTAGTATATCTCAATTAAATATTTTTCTATTTAATTGGTGTTTCTTACCTGGTCTTTTGGTAAATTATGTACTGTGTTATATATTACCTTATAATTATTCACTTGGTGTTTCTCACCTGGTCTTTTGGTAAATTATATACTAGATTGGGCTCAAGTTATATTTTTGTCTTTGTATTGAATCTATATCTTTACATTGAATGCTAATATTTGGAAATTCCTATGTGAATAGAGCATCTACATTGTAAAAGAAAAATGGTCAGATTCATATGGATCATTTTAGAAGCTTATACTTTGAATTGGTTTACCCAATTATGATTTAAGATCATTAACAATGTTTTTTTATTATTTTTTCATCTAACAATTATTTTCTTCTTTCTCTCCCACTCTACCCACTAGTAAAGGAAAAATATTCTTGAATGAATCTGCAAATTCAAGGAATAAAAATTCCTTCACTTTCCATGTGCAAAATTGTGTGTTTTATTCTGTCTATTTAGTTTTCCCACTCTTTTTTGGGTAGTAGATAGCATTCTTCATCATCAGTCCTCTAACATCATGACAGGTCATTGCATTCATCAGACTTCTTAAATCTTTGAAAGTTGGTCTTTTGCAATGTTGCTATTCTAGAAATTGTTCTACTCATTCTGCATCACTTCATTCAAGTCTTTTGCAGCTTCTTTGAAACCATACCTTTTGCCGTTTTTATGGCATCAGGGTATTTCATTACATTCATATGCCACAATTTCTTCAGCCATTTTCTAGTTGATGTTTACTGCCTTAGTTCCCAGTTCTTTACCACCACCAAAAGTACTGCTATAAATAGTTTTATAGAAATAAGTTCTTATCCTCTTTTTTTTATCTTTTTGAGGGATATGGTTAATACTGGTATGATTGGGTCAAAACCTATGTAGTTTAGTGTCTTTGGAGGCATAGTTCTAAATTGCATTCCAGAATGGCTGAACCAATGCATAGCTCCACCAACAGTGTACTAATGTGCTAGTTTTCCTGCAGTTATTCCTTTTCTTTATTTCTAATTTAATGACAGTTAGTAATCAAAATGCTACTTATAAGGTACAAAAATCCTTGCCCTCAAGGCAAAAGCTTTCATTCTATTAAGGAGAAAATATATGCATAGATAAAAGTAATACAATGTAGAATGCAATGGATGAAGAGAGGAAATCCAGACAAAAGGTTTTGAAGAAAAATTAGGAGTAGTATCAGATTTCAAACTACATTACAAAATAATATTACTAAGTAAATTAGAAAAGCATGGGCAAATACACCTGTTAGATATAAGGATAAGGGAAGAGTTTATGACCAAACAAGTGATAGAGAGGATCATGGGAAGTATAATTGATAATTGTGATTAAATGAAATTTAAAAGTTTTTGTACAAATAAAACTAATGCAGCAAAAATTAGAAGGAAACCACAAAAATGGGGAAAATTTATAGCAAGTTTCTCTGATAAGGGGCTCATTTCTCAAATATATTAGAAATGGAGGCAAAACTATAAAAACAAGAGTCATTCCCTAATCAATAAGTGGTCAAATGATATGAAGAACCAGTTTGCAGAAAAAGAAATCAAACCTATTAAAGTCATATTTAAAAAATAGTCTAAATCCCTACTGATTAGAGAAATGCAAAGTAAAACAACTCTGAGATACCACGTCATGCTTATCAGATTGGCTAACATGACCTAAAAGGAAAGAGACAAATTCTGGTGGGTATGTGGAAAAATTGGGACACTGGACTACCGCTTCTGGAAGCCAAGATGGTGGAGTAAAAAGGTAGTCGCTCTCACCCACCCCTATCAACCTCTGAAAACCCAGAAAATATCATCCCAGAAGAAACCCTGGAACAGCTGAACCAGAAGAAAGATGGGGTGCAGCAGTGCAGTAGCCCAGGTAGCTAGAGGGATTAATGGGAAAGGTCCCTCTTACCCTGGGGGAAGGGGAGTAGTACTGAATGGGAGTCACCCAGCCAGCTAGTGGAAACACCCACTTTAGCACACCAGGAGGAGATTCTGGTACCTCAGCATTCTACAGCAAACGTGTCTCCCAGTGCCTCAGCAAAAACAAGGAAAACAGCACTACAAAGGGCCCCAGGCAGATAAGCACTCTACAGCAATCATCTGAAAGGAGCTAAAGAAAGCATCCTAGAGTTGCCCAAAAGTTCCAGTCTTGTTGATTCCAGCCCAACACCAGGTAAGCTGTCAGAACTCTACAGCCTCCAACTGCCAACCAGCAGGAGATCCCGAAGCCCAGGTGGTCAAGCAGGCAAACACCAATAGCTGGACCTCTGAGTGCCTTGGTGAGGGTGGGGGAACCCGTGGAAATCAGCTCAGAAAACCACCAGGTGCCTCGGCATTTTAGAGCAGAGGAGTCTCCCAGTGTCTCAACAGAACTAAGGAAGGCAGCACTGCAAGGGGCCCCAGGCAGATAAACACCCTACAGCATCCACCTAAAAGGAGTTGAACAAAGCTAAAGGAAAGGAAAAGCAGGCAACCTAGATTTTCCTGAAAGTTCCAGGCTTGCTGATTCCAGCCCAACACCAGGTAAGGTTCCAGAACCCTACAGCCTCCAATTGACAACATAAGAGGCCCCAGCACACAAAGCCAGTGACCAACACCTAGGCTCCCAACACAAGAAACTTGGGTCAGTGCCCTCTCCTCCCCAGCAGAAGAGCTTAATCTCTTTAAAGGCCGGGGAATAAAGAAACACCGTGAGTAAAAAGAAATGTATGATAGATTCATATTATGAGAAGAGTGAAGATCAAGACAGAAATTCTGAAGAGGACACCATTGTCATCAAACCCACGTCTGCAACATCAAAATGGAATATGAACTGGTCTGAAGCCCAAAAAGCCTTCTTAGAAGAGCTCAAGAAGGATTTTAAAAGCCAAATGAGAGAGGTAGAGGAGTCCTTAAAAAGTACAATTAGCCGATGGGGGATAAAGTACATTGAAGAAAACAAGTCCTTAAAAATACAATTGACCAATTGGACAAGAAAGTGCAAAATCTATCAGAAGAAAACAATATGTTAAAAATTAGAACTGAAGAAATGGAAACTAATGACTCTATGAGAGAGCAAGAATCAGTCAAACAGAAATAGAAAAATGAAAAAAAATAGATGAAAACATAAAATACATCATGGGTAAAACAACTGACCTGGAAAATTGATCCAGGAGAGACAATTTAAAAATTACAGGCCTACCTGAAAATCATGATAAAAAAAAAAAGCCTGGAGAATATCCTTCAGGAAATCATAAAGGAAAACTGCCCTGAAGTCCTAGAACCTGAAGGTAAAATAAATGTAGAAAGAATCCACTGCTCCCCACCTGAAAGAGATCCCAAATTGAAAATGCCAAGGAATGTAATAGCTAAATTCCAAAATTACCAGATTAAAGAGAAATTACTGCAAGCAGCCAGAAAGAAATAATTTAAATGTCATGGAACCACAGTCAGGATTACACAGGACCTTGCAGCCTCTACTTTAAAAGACCGTAGGGCATGGAACATTATATTCCATAAAGCAAAGGATTAACTACCCAGCAAAAGTGAGCATGAGTTTTCAGGGAAGGAAATGGATATTCAATGAAACAGGGGACTTCTAAACCTTCCTGATAAAAAGAACAGAGCTCAACAAAAAAATTGGTCTTCAAATACAAGATTCAAGAGAGACATAAAAAGGTAAATGAGACAGAAAGATACAATATGTTGTTAATAAGGGCAAAATGTTTACATCCCTGCAGGGGAAGATGACATTTGCAACTCTGTATTGTTATTGTACCATGTTAAAGGAGTATACATAAAGGTGGTGGATTTAAGTTGACTTTGATGTAATGATAAAAAATTAACCAAGTGGGTTAAATGGATCCAAGTAAGTGGATTAGTCTGAGCTAAGAAAATGTACTGTGAGAGGAGGAGGCAGACAAGAGTAAATTACATTACAGGAAAAGACACAAAAACCTACTAGAGCAGAGGTAAAGAAGGGAGGGGGATGAGCATTGTTTGAACCTTACTCTCATCAGATTTGGCTCAAGAAGTGAATAACATAATCAGTTAGGTATAGAAATCTAACTTGCACTTTAGGCAGTAGGAGGGAAAAGGGGAAAGAAAAGGGAGGGGGGACAGAAGGGAGGGAAGAAGCAGTAAGGGTAAAGGGGAAGAAAAGGAAAAGGGATAATAGAATGGAGGCGGGACTGAAGGAGGTGGTGGTCAAAAGCAAAACACTAGTGGGGGGGAAGGAGAAAGGAGAAAAAAAGCATAAACAGGGGGGAAAAAGGATGGAGAAAAAGACACAGTCAGTAATCATAACTGTGAATATGAATGGGTTGAAATCTCCCATAAAATGGAAACATATAGCAGAGTGGATTAAAAACCATAATCTTACAATATGTTGTTTACAGGAAACATATTTGAAAAAGAGGGACACATACAGGGTAAAGGTAAAAGGCTGGAGCAAAATATATTATGCTTCAGCTGACGTAAAAAAAGCAGGGGTAGCAATCCTGATCTCAGACAAAGCAAAAGCAAAAATAGATCTTATCAAAAGGAAGGAAACTACATCCTGCTAAAAGGCACCATAGACAATGAAGTAATATCATTACTAAACATATATGCACCAAATGGTATAGCATCCAAATTCTTAGAGGAAAAGTTCAAGGAGTTACAGGAAGAAATAGTCAGCAAAACTATGCTAGTGGAGGACTTCAACCTCCCCCTCTCTGAACTCGATAAATCTAACCACAAAATAAACAAGAAAGAAGTTAAGGAGGTGAATAGAACATTAGAAAAGTTAGGTATGATAGACCTCTGGAGAAAACTGAATGGGGATAGAAAGGAATATGCTTTTTTCTCAGTGGTACATGGGATATACACAAAAATTGACCATGTACTAAGACATAAAAACCTCACAATCCAATGCAGAAAGGCCAAAATATTAAATGCATCCTTTTCAGGTCATGATGCAATAAAATTATATGTAATAAAGGGCCATGGAAAGATAGGCTAAAAATAATTGGAAACTAAATAATCTAATCCTAAAAAATGATTAGGTCAAAGAACAAATCATAGAAACAATCAATAATTTCATTCAAGAGAATGGCAATAATGAGACAATGTACCAAAACTTATGGCATGCAGCAAAAGCAGTTCTTAGGTAAAGTTTTATATCTCTAAATGCTTACATACATAAAATAGAAAAAAAGGAGATCAATGAATTGGGCATACAACTAAAAAAACTAGAAAAAGAACAAATTAAAAATCCTCAATTAAACACCAAATTAGAAATATTGAAAACCAAAGGAAAAATTAATAAAATTGAAATTAAAAGAACTATTGAAATTATAAATAAAACTAAGAGCTGATTTTATGAAAAAAACAATAAAGTAGGTAAACTTTTGGTTAATCTAATTAAAAAAAAGAAAGATGAAAACCAAATTACTACTATCAAGAATGAAAAGGATGAAACCACCACCAAAGAAGAGGGAATTAAAACAACAATTAGGAATTATTTTGCCCAACTATATGCCAACAAATTTGAAAATCTTAGTGAAATGGATACATATTTACAAAAATATAAATTGCCCAGATTAACAGAAGAGGAAGTAAAATATTTAAATAACTCCATCTCAGAAAAAGGAATTGAATAAGCCATTGATGAACTCCCTAGGAAAAAATCTCCAGAGCCAGATGGATTTACATGTGAATTCTATCAAACATTTAAAGAACAATTATTTCCAATACTATACAGACTATTTGGGAAAATAGGTGAAGAAGGAATCTTACCAAATTCTTTTTATGACACAAATATGGTGCTGATACTTAAACCAGAAGAGTCAAAACAGAGAAAGAAAATTGTAGACCAATTTCTCTAATGAATATAGATGCAAAAATTTTAAACAAAACAGCAACAAATAGATTACAGCAACTTATCACAAGAATAATACACTATGACCAGGTAGGATTTATACCAAGAATGCAGGACTGGTTCAATATTAGGAAAACTATCAGCATAATTCATCATATCAACACCAAAACTAACAGAAACCACATGATCATCTCAATAGATGCAGAAAAAGTTTTTGACAAAATACAACACCCATTCCTATTCAAAACACTAGAGAGCATAGGTATAAATGGATTCTTCCTTAAAATAATAAATAGCATCTATCTAAAACCTTCAGCAAGCATAATTTGTAATGGGGACAAGCTAGAAGCATTTCCAATAAGATCAGGGGTGAAAAAAGGATGTCCATTGTCACCACTGCTGTTCAATATTGTACTGGAAAAGTAAGCTTTAGCAATAAGAGAAGAAAAAGACATTGAATGCATTAGTATAGGCAAAGAAGAAACAAAGCTATCACTCTTTGCAGATGACATGATATTATACTTAGAGAATCCCAGAGAATCAAGTAAAAAACTACTTGAAATAATAAACAACTTTAGCAAAGTTGCAGGCTATAAAATAAACCCACATAAATCATTGGCATTTCTCTATATTACCAACAAAGCCCAACAGCAAGAGATAAAAAGAGAAATTGCATTTAAACTTACTGTAGACATTATAAAATATTTAGAAGTCTACCTCCCAAAACAAACCCAGGAACTCTATGAACACAATTACAAAACACTTTTCACACAAATAAAATCAGATCTAAATAATTGGAAAAACATCAATCACTCATGGGTAAGCCGAGCTAATATAATAAAAATGACAATTCTACCTAAGCTAATTTATTTATTCAGAGCCATACCAACCAAACTACCAAAATACTATTTTATAGAGTTAGAAAAAATAATAACAAGATTCATTTGGAAGAAAAAAAGGTCCACAATATCAAGAGAACTAATGAAAAGAAATGCAGGGGAAGGTGGCCTAGCCATTCCAGATCTTAAATTGTGTTATAAAGCAGCAATTATCAAAACTGTTTGGTACAGGCTAAGAAATAGAGTGGTAGATCAGTGGAATAGGTTAAATGTGCAAGACACAGTAGTCAATGACTATAGTAATCTATTATTTGATAAACCCAAAGACCCCAGCTTCTAAGATAAGAACCCACTCTTTGAAAAAAAATCTTCTGGGAAAACTGGAAAAGAGTATGGCAGAAACTAGGCATAGACCAAAATCTCACACCATATACCAAAATAAAGTCAAAATGGGTACATGATTTAGGTATAAAGGCTGATAGTATAAGCAAACTGAGAAAGCAAGGAATAGTTTACCTGTCAGATCTATGGAGAGCAGAAAAATTCATGACCAAACAAGAGATAGAGAACATTATGAAAAGTAAAATAGATAATTTTGATTACATTAAATTGAAAAGTTTTTGCACAAGCAAGGCCAATGCAACTAAGATTAGAAGGAAGGTAGAAAATTGGGAAATAATTTTTGCAACCAGTCTCTCTGATAAGGGCCACATTTCTAAAATATATAGAGAATTAAGTCAAATTTATAAGAATACAAGCCTTTCCCCAATTGATAAATGGTCAAAGGATATGAACAGGCAGTTCTCAGATGAAGAAATTAAAACCATCTATAGTCATATGAAAAAATGCTCTAAATCACTATTGATTAGAGAAATGCAAATCAAAACAACTCTGATGTACCACATCACACCTATCAGAATGGCCAACATGACAAAACAGGAAAATGATAAACATTGGAGAAGATGTGGGAAAATTGGAATGCTAATGCATTGTTGGTGGAGTTGTGAAATGATCCAACCATTTTGGAGAGCAATTTGGAACTATGCCCAAAGGGCTATAAAAATGTGCGTACCCTTTGACCCAGCAATAGCACTTTTATATCCCAAAGAGATCACACAAATGGGAAAAGGACCTACATGTACAAAAATAATTATAACAGCTCTTTTTGTAGTGACAAAGAATTGGAAATTGAGAGGATGCCCATCAATTGGGGAATGGATGAGCAAGTTGTGGTATATGAATGTGATGGAATACTATTGTGCTATAAGAAATGATGAACAGGCTGACTTCAGAAAAACCTGGAAAGACTTGTATGGACTGATGCTGAGTGAAGTGAGCAGATCCAAGAGAATGTTGTACACAGTAACAGTCATATTGCATGATGATTAATATTGATAAACTTAACCCTTCCTGGCAATACAAGGATCTGAGACATCTCCAGAGGCCTTGTGATGGAAAATGCTATCCACATCCAAAGAAAGAACTATGGAATTTGAATACAGACCAAAGCATATTATTTGCTAATTTTTTTCCTCTTCTGTTGAGTTTTGTTTCCTCTTTCTGATGGTTCCTCCTATTGGTTTTAATTTCTACTTACAACATCGCTAATGTGAAAATATGTTTAATATGAATGTAAATATATAGCCTATATCAGATTATATGCCGTCTTGGGAGAATGGTGGGGAGGCAAGGGGGAGAAAAATTTTAAACTCAAAAGCATATGGAAGTGATTATTGATAAATCAAAATAAATTAATAAATAAAAGACAAAAAAAATCCAAAAAACCACAGAGAGTCATTTTTCCAATCCTTTTCAGGATGGTATAATAGAGGCCCAGGAGAACTGGAGAAGAAAGGCCCCATGCAGACCTTTCCAGCAGTGAACTTGGGTTGGTGGATCAGGATCCAGCAGGAACTAAGCCTGGTAATGTGTACCAGGAACAAGGAATCATCCTGCAGCTAAGTCACTCTGATGTGCTAGCCTTAAAACCAGCCTGGACCGAGGAGGAGACTTGTTTCTAGACATGGGACCTATCTATAGCTATACACCAGGACAAGGAGCAGGGGTAGAAGCAAGCAGGGTTTGTGTGTCATTGACCCCCAGAGCACAGTCACAGATGTGGCCCACAGGCCCAGGCTGAGGTCATCAATTGAGTGACCACAGTAGAGAGCTCAGATCAAAGGAAGCCTGCAGTTATAAACACTCTAAATCTAAAGAACCTTTCCACTTCAGACAATGGATGGGGCTAGTAGCGATCTCTCAGTACTAATCAGGGACAATCTGGCATTCGTGTTGCCCAGACCCAAACTAGGGCTGGGAGTTTGCAAAGTTCAGATGAAGAAATGACCCCCTAGATCAGAAATGCTAAGGGGCCCTGATAGTTTTAGGTCTCTAGCCTAAGACTCCCTGAGATCTGTGAAGAACACATCAGTCAATACCTGAGAACATAGCAGCAAAATACAATGAAAATTATATTCAATAAAAGGCCATTGAAGAAAGGATTAAAAATTAACTAGAGAGTAAATAACTCACTCTTAAAGAATTGGTGGGTCCAAGAACAAATCATAGAAACAATAGTTTCATGAAAGATAATGACAACAATGAGAACAAAATTTTGGGAACACCACCAAAACATTCTTTATATTTATAAGCCTTTTCATCAACAAAAGAGAAAAATAGTGGATCAATGAATTGGGCATGCAGTTAAAAGGAAAAATCTAGAAAACCAAGAAGCTACGACAATTCAATTGAAGACCCAAACTGAAAATTAAAGAGATTAGCAAAAATTGAAAGTAAATATGTCTGTATGTATATACACATACACACATATCACACTTACACACACCTGCACATGCATATACATTAATTATTCAGACTTAGGTTGCTTTTAGAGAAAGTATATTTCAGTTAGATGTTTTAGTAGGGGTTCTTAATGTGGGTTCCATGGACCCCAAGGAGCCTGTGGCTAGATTTAAAGGAGTTTGTGAAACTGAAGGGGAAAAAGTGATTCCTTTTTCCATTATATTGTAAATACTTTCCTTTGTAATTCCATGTATTTTATTTTATGCATTTAAAAAATATGATTCTGAGAAGAAACAATAGGTTTCTTCACCAGACTGCCAAAGAGGTCTGACAGACATAAGATTAGGAACCTCTGTTCTAAAGGAAAGTGGGATAAGTATTAGAGATTACATGTAGCAAAGAGGTAACTCACACCTCCTAGGAGTCCTTTGCATGGAGATTTCCAAATATTTCTCTTAGATATGGTATAGTTTTCTTCTGGACTCTAGGTTGAGCTGTTAATCTGTATCTAGACTGTAATTTGCTCCCAAAGCAGACATTGTAGACACGGTCATTAGTTGTGTCCAAGGACACTACTATGAGGGCAATGTGAAGGTGGGATGGACTTCTGAAGTTCATAAGGTCCTCATAGGACCAAAGGAGAGAAGGTGAAGGAGACCAAATTGAACTTTCAGGCTGTTAAACTTGACTTCAATTCAGGAATGTATTACTGTTTGGGAGAATTCCTACTGAATATTGGTGAACTCTAAAAGTCAGAACATAGTCATCAAAAACAATTCATGTCAGACTAATCTCATTTGGTTTTTGACATGGTGACTCGATGGTAGATTAAGAGAATGACTGCACATCATAGAGAGCACTTTAATTTCATTACAGTCTTCGATAAAGTCTCATATTTTTAAACAAGAATGACCAATAGTGATGTGTCTATATGTTGGGATAGTAAAATACATTTAAAACTGATAAACTTACCAGATCCAAAAAAGCAGCCATTAATGAACTGATTCCAATTTGGATGGAGCTCTTTCTTGGAAGTTCTCTAGGATCTCTTCTTGTCCCTTTTTGTATTATTCAATGTTGTTTGACAGAAAGTTGGATGGGATAACTCAGTGACAGAGCCATGATACAAATATATTTTTTTTTTATATTTTATTTTTTCCAATTACATGCACAAATTTTAACATTCATTATTTTTTTCTAATTTTGAGTTCCAAATTCTCTCCCACCTTCCTTATCCTCTATCCCTTATTGAGAAGGTAAGTAATTTGATATAGGTTACATATGGGCCGTCATGCAAAACATATTGCTATATTAGTCATATTGTGAAAGAAAACAGACAAAAAGACCCCCAAGAAAAATTTGAAAAAAGGAAAAATGCATTCAGCTCCATCAGTACTTTCTCTGGAGGTGGATACAAATTTTCATCATGAGTCATTAGAAACTGTCTTAGATCATTGTATTGCTGAGAACAGCTAAGTCATTCAAAGTTGATCTTCATACAATATTGATGTTACTATATAAAATATTTTCCTGGTTCTCTTCACTTCACTTTGCATTAGTTATTGTCTTTGCAGGTTTTTCTGAAAGCATCTTGCTCAACATTTCTTATAGGACAATAATATTCCATCACAATCATATACCACAACTTCTTCAGTCATTCCCCAATTGATGGGCATCACCAAAATTTCCAATTTTTGACATCACAAAAAGAGATGCTATAAATATTTTTGTACATATAAATCCTTTACCTTTAAAAAAATTCTTTGGGATATAGAACTAGTAGTGGTATTGCTGGATCAAAGGTTATGCACAATTTTATAACCAATTGGGCATAGTTCCAAATTGCTCTTCAGAATGGATGGCTCAGTTCACAACACCACCAATAGTGTATTAGTTTCCCAATTATTCTACAACACTTCCAACATTTGTCATTTTCCTTTTCTTTCAAATTAGTCAATATAATAGGTGTGAAGTAGTATCTCAGAGTTGTTTTAATTTGCATTTGTCTAATAGCAATTTAGAGTTTTGTATGTGACAATTTTTTCTTTGGAAGACTATTTCTTCTTCTAAAAACTACCTATTCTTATATTTTGAACATTTGTCAATTGGGCAATGACTTCCACTAATGTATTTAATTCATCTCTACGTATCTGAGAAAAGAGACCTTTAGTAGAGAAATTGTCTGTAAAAACATTTCCCCCCAGTTTTATACTTTTCTTCTAATCTTCACTGCATTGGTTTTATTTGTGCAAAACCTTTTTTTTAAATTAATGTAATCAAAATTATCCATTTTACTTCTTGTAATGGTCTCTATCTCATTTGGTTATAAATTCTTCTATTATCTATATGACAAGTAAATTATTCCATGTTCTCCTAATATGCCCATGGTAGCACCCTTTATATCTAAATCATTTATCCATTTTGACCTTATCTTTGTATACAGTGTAAGATGCTGGTCTATTCCTACTTTCTACCAAAATGCTTTCCAGTTTCCCAGCAGTTTTTGTCAAATAGTGAATACTTGTTCCAAAAGTTTGAGTCTCTGAATTTATAAAACACTAGAGCATTATGGTCATTACCTACTATGTATTCTATACTCAATCTATTTCACTGATCCACCTCTCATCTCTTACCCAGTATCAGATTGTCTGATGATTATTGTTTTGTTAAAACAGTTTGAGATCTCGTATGGCTGAGTCAGCTTCCTTCACATTCTTTAAAATTAATTCCCTTGATATTATTGAGCTTGTGTTCTTCCAGATGAATTTCATTATTATTGTTTCCAGCTTTATAAAATATTTTGGTAGTTTCACTAATATAGCACTGAATAAGTTAATTTAGGTAGAATTGTCATTTTTATCATATTGGCTCAGCCTACTTATGAGCAATTAATATTTTCCAGTTTTTTAATATCTGACTTGGTTTGTAAAGTGTTTTGTAATTGTGTTCATATAGTTCCTGGGTTTGTCTTGGCTGGTAGACTCCCCAAAATTTTACATTGTTTACAATTATTTTAAATGAAATTTCTCTTTCTATATTATCCTGCTGGTCTTTGTTTTAATATATAGAAATGCTGATGATTTATGTGGGCTTATTTTATATCTTGCAACTTTGCTAAAGTTGTTAATTATTTCAATAAGTTTTTTTTATTGATTCCAGGATTCTCCAAGTATAACATCATATCATCTGCAAAAAGTGATAGTTTTGTTTTCTCATTGCCAATTCTAATTTTTTCAAATTATTTTTCTTCTTTTTATTGGTATAGTTCACATTATAGTACAGTATTGAATAATAGTGGTGATAGTGGATGATAATCTTTCTTCATGCCTGATTTTATTGGGGAGGCTTCTAGTTCACCCCTATTACAAAAAGAAAATGCTTGCTCATAGTTTTGGATACATAGTGCTTGTCATTTTAAGGAAAGTTCCATGATTCCTATTATTTCTAGGGTTTTTAATAGGAATGAATGTTGTATTTTGTCAAAAACTTTTTCTGCATCTATTGAGATAATCATATGATTTTTGTTGATTTTGTTATTGGTATGGTCAATTATGCTGATAGTTTTCCTAATATTGAACCAGTCATGTATTGCTGGTATAAACCCTACCTGGTCATAGTGTATGATCTTTGTGATATATTGCTATAATTTTTTTGCATCCATATTCATTAGGGAAATTGATCTCTCATTTTCTTTCTGTTTTCTCTCTTAGTGGTTTAGGTATCAGCACTATATTTGTGTCATAAAAGGAATTTGGTAATACTCCTTCTTTGCCTATTTTCCAAATAGCATTGTTTTATTATTTTTTAGGATATTATTTTAATATAGTTAATAGAGTATTTATATAATATAATACAGAGAAGAATGTTGATTGGGGTTGGGTTGTTCTAGGAAGGCTTCATATTCTCTTCTAACTGATATTCTGTCAATTGGTCAAGTGATTTTCTCAAGGAAGTATGTAGTAAAATCAGGATTCAAACCTGGCTCCGGTGTCTCTTTCCATTATACCACACTATCTCAAACATGAAATTCTGCCTTCCCTACAGGGAATTGAATTCTGGTTTCTGGTGTGGCAGGCAGCAATATTCCCTATTATGTTCAGTGTATTTCCAGTCAGGTCTCTTGCCTGCCTCATTCCCAGTGAACTCTGAGTATACAGGTGCTTCAGTCATAAAGTTACAGTGTTATCAAGTTGGAGCTGGGTTTTATCAAGCCAAGAAATCAAAGCTCTTAACATTATTTTACATTAAAGCTTTTTTATATAGTGAAATTCTAATCAAGACTTTCTAGTCAGGATATAAATAACTCAGCTGACAGAGAAAAACATGATACCAAAAGAATAGTTACTGCAGGCAGACATCAGCAGGTGGGACATTAGGGAAGATTTTTTTTTTGCCTGAAAGACTTTGGAAAACCTTTTTTTTTTGGGAAGGGGGTTTCTAAATGCTAAACTAATAAGGTTGACTATTCTTTCCTGAAATCTTAGGTACAGATTAAAGATGGCATTAATTAAAGATAAGCACTGAGCAGAGTGTCAAATTTAGCACTTTGGATAAGAAAGAAGCAGAAGATCCAGACCTTGGGGTCCATAATTCACTATAGTGATCCTAGTATTCTCACTTTTCTCATTTAGAGTGGTGGTGGCTTGTATGTCTTCAACCACATTCTCCCACATTGCTAATAGAAATTAGGGTTCATTCCATGACCAATTTCCAGAAGCTCTCCAAACTCCTTCTATACTGAAACCATTTAAATTATGAGGGTCTTATTGTGCTACTATAGGCTGCCTTATAGCTCCTGAGGAAAAGAAGATGTGAGTGGAATATGACTTCTGACTTCAAATATTTCAAATCAAATTTAATTTGTCCAGTGAAACATGACCCCAGAACTCAAGAGTAGAAACAATAAGTTTGAAGTTACAAGGAGGCATATTTTGGCTCAGTTAAGGAAAACTTTCTAACAACCATCTTGTCCTATGTCTCCCATGGAAGGTAATGAGTTCCCTACCATTGGATGCTGGATAATCACTTGCCCAATCTATTACAGAGGAGATTATTGTTCAGATAAACATTGAACTTCTAACGTACTTTCTAGCTTGGATGTTGCAGTGGTAGGAGAATTTGAATGATTCTCATGGATCAAAAGAATCTCAGAATTAGAAGAAACTCCAGAAGCAATCCAGTTCTGAGCAAGACTCCCATCTACAACATTTCCAACAAGTGGTCACCCAGTTTCCACAAGAAGATAATAAAATTCTAGATGAGAAAAGTGAGAAACAAAGATGTTAAGTAACTTTCTTGAGATAACAGAGGGACAGAACAAGATCATCTGGCTCTGAGTAAGGATTATGCAAGTTCAAGCTCACAAGAATAGACAAATTTTCAGTGTGAGCATTTACATCTTGGAAACCATCAATCACTGCAAATCAGGGTTTGATTTATTATTGTGTTGATTGTCTAGACTCAAGAAAGTGATGGAGAAAATGTTAATAATATAAATTAAATTTAAGTGTATCATGAAAATATCCCCCCGCCCTCAGGGAACACATCTTTAAACATTTACCCACTTACCACTGCTCCAAATCCAGCTATTTTCTGTTGTGTGACCAATGACCAAAAACCACCAAAGTTAAATGGAAAAGTCTATTCTTCACCTTTGATACAAAACACTTGAATCATCACGTTTCTATTAATAGTGTCTGAAAAGGATTTTTAATTTACAAAGCAATGGCACAATTGAAAGAAGTGTTGGATTTGGAGGCAGAGGACCTGGGTTCAAATCCTATCCTGGCTCAATTACTTTTCACCTATGTGATTTCCGGCAAGATACCTATCCCCGTGGACTTTTGTTTACTTATTTTAAAATGGGGATGATAATTTATGTGGAAAGGTGTCTCTCCTTTTTATATTCCTTATAGCACTTAACACATGAATAAGCATAAGATGTTCAAGAAATCTTTTTTGAATAACATTGACAGTTTGTAAGGAAAAACATTCTCTTCACCAGTAATTTAGCTCTCACACTTCAGTTTCTGTTGCATCCTGACATTCAGCTCCTTCATTAAGGAAGGTGACCCAGGACAACCACCTCTTCTATCTTACCAGGTTGCACACACTCTGGGCTTCTCCATCATGATGCCACACCAGGTACCTCATCCCTCCTTCCCTATCTCCTCCTGTTTTCTTTTATGCATTGTCTTTCCCCATTAGAATGTAAATTTCTTAAAAGCAGGGATGGTCTTCCTGTTTGTATTTGTATTTCTAGCCCTTATCATAGTGTCTGGCACATAATAGCAGCTTAATAAATACTTGTTGACTCGCTGAAGTCACAACTTTTCTGTGCCTCAATTTCTTCATCTATAAAATGAAGAGAGTGACTCCAATGACCTCTCTGGTGCTTCCCAGTTCTAAGTCTATGATCGTTTGACATTATTCACATTGATATTTCTTGGCTGAAAGTCCAAATTCCTGCCACAAAGTAGGGGAATACATTTAGCCCAAATCTCATGGAGAGACAAAACAAAAGGGGCAGCATGCCCAACTGCCTATCACACACAACTGAGGTCACAAAGGAAGTTGAGGACAGTGCAGTTGAGAAACTGAAGGCAAGGGAGGAAAGGGTCAGGGAGTAACCCCAAGCCTAAACTAGTTCATTTTTCCTAATAATTCTGCAAATATGCCTATTGGCTACATATGTGATCTTTCCCAAAGAGCCCAGAAGCCCTTTGCCCAATAACTCATAATTGCAGGAAGTCTCTGCTTTTCATCTCCCTATTTTTTATGCTTGCAACATATTTTTCTTCCAAATTTCCTCCTATTTTTCCTCCAAATACATGATGCTAGGACCTTGTCCAAAAGCATCTCCGTTCTTAATATTTTAGACTGGCCCCTCTCCCAGCAGGTTATTGGTTTGTAGAAGAAAACAGTTGAATTTATCTGGCTGCCTGAATATGCTAGGCAAGGAATTCAAATGATGTGTAGATACACACACACATATATACACATATACAAACCCAAAATACAAATATAAAACATACGCATATAATAGTATACATATTTATGTATTAATCATGTATATTACATATTATCATATATTATACATGCTATTTTGCTATATACTTGAGCAGAAACAGATATTAATACCAATTAGCAAGTATTAACAATGAGTCATTGTCAGCATTCAGAAGGTTGTTTCACTGCCACAGGATAAATAAAACCCAGAGGACAAGCTTTATCTATGCACTGGGCCAATCACCCTCCAATATCCACACAAGCTCTGTGTGACCCATCATTTATGGGACCCTCTAGATGAGAAACAGCAAGCTCCCCTTCCTTGGAGACCCTTATTCTCTGAACTGTTTTTGCCAACTATGCCAACCTGTACAAGTTGCTCTTTTGCCTGATGCTAAATCCTGCTCTTCTTTGCATATTTTCCTTTTGGTTTCTCAGAGTTTTACACTCAAAACCATGCTTGCAGTTGGCTCTTCTGTCCCATGATGTCAGACAACTTTATGGTAATATAGAATGAGTCTTTTCCTTTCTAAGCCAATCTTATCCAATCGCCCTATTGACCAAGCACTTGCCTTTTGATGTATGCTAAAGTTAATGCACCATTCCCACCCTATTAGCCACTGAAATTCACTCCTTTTACTATTTTGGAAAAAACAGAGAGCTCCTAGAGGATTAAAATATAGTGTGTACTTTTAGAACCAAACAATAAATTCTTAGATAAGTTTTGTGGGATGCCAGACATAAGTGGAAACAGCTGCTTCCTGGCTACAGGATACCATCTTGTGTCAGTTTCTTATGTGATTTTCTGACATTCATTTTAAGGTGTCATGTTGCTTTTCCTTCAATTTTCCTTTCCAGGACCACTCCACAGCCTCATTTTGACGTGGATATGACCCTGGGTTATGAGAACAGAGGGCATAGTAGATACCACCAACATGGAAGATGTCAGAATTGGCAAAATTAACATTTTGTATTTAAATTTAAAATGTATAAAAATTTAAAAGAAACAAAAAGAAAGATTCTGCCTATTACCACTTGAAAGAGATCCCAAAATGAAAACTCCCAGAAATATTATGGGTAAATTCCATAGCTCCTAGGTCAAAAAGAAAATACTTCAGGCAACAAGAAAGAAACCATTCAAACACTGTGGAGTTACAGTCAAGATCACAGAAGATTTAGCAGCTACCACATTAAAAGTGTGAAAGGTTTGGGATATGATATTCCAGAGGGAAAAAGGTGTGGAATTACAATCAAGAATTACCTACCCAGCTAAACTGAGTATAATCCTTCAAGGTAAAATGGATATTTAATGAAATAGATGATTTTAAAGCATTCCTGATGAAATGACCGCAGCTGAATAGAAAATTTGACTTCTAAATACAAGACTCAAGAAAAGCATAAAAAGGTCAACATGAAACAGCAATCATAAGATACTCAATCTGTTTAAACTGTTTACATTCCTATATGGGAAGATGATGCAGGTAATTCATAAGAACTTTATCATTATTAGGGCAGTTAGAAGAACTCTACATTGACAGAGGGTGTAGGAGTGAGTCAATTATGTCCAGATGATGTAAAAAAAATGAACAAATGAGATAGAGGGAAGCACTGAGAAAAGGCAAAAGGGATAGGGAGAATGATGAAAATTATCTTACATGAATAAGGCATGCAATAAAGAGATTTTACTATAGAGGGGGAAATGAGAGATGGATAGGTAAAGCTTAAACCTCACTCTCATTTAAATTGGTTCAAAGAGGATATATATATATATATATACATATGTGTGTATGTAAACACACAAACAGAAACACACACACACACACACTAAATTGCACGTAGACATCAATAATATTACCCAACAGAGAAGTAGGAGGAGAAGGAGATAAGAATAAAAGAGGAGTAACAGAAGAAAGGGCAGATAAAAGAAGGCAGTGGTCAGAAGCAAAAGTGACTTAACAGGAGGGATAAAAGAGAGAGAGAGAGAGAGAGAGAGAGAGAGACAGAGAGAGAGAGAGAGAGAGAGAGACAGAGAGAGAGACAGAGAGAGAGAGATACAGACACAGAGAGACGCAGAGACAGAGAGAGACAGACAGAGAGAGGAATAAACAAAAGAAAATAAGATAGAAGGAAATGCACAGTTAGTAATCATATCTGTGAATGTGAATGGAATGAACTCATTCATAAATCAGAAGTAGATAGCAGAATGGATTAGAAAACAGACTCAATACATTTGAAACAGAGAGATACTCACAGAGTAAAGGTAAAAGGCTGCAGCAGAATATATTATGTGTCAACTGAAGTAGCAGTCCTGGAGTAGCAATCCTGATCTCAGACAAAGCAAAAGCAAAAATAGATCTAATTAAAAGAGGTAAGGAAGGAAACTACTTTTTGCAGACAGGTACCATAGACAATAAAGTAATATCAATACTAAACATATATGCACTAAATGGCATAGCAACCAAATGAGTAAAAGAAAAGTTAAATGAATGACAGGATTAAATAGACAGTAAAACTATACTAGTGGGGGGAACTCAACTCCCACCACACTGAGAGCTAGGTAAATCTAGCCATAAAATAATAAGAAAGAAGTAAAGGAGATAGCTAGAATCTCAGAAAAGTTAGGTACAATTGTTCATGGCACCTTCACAAAAAGTGACAATATATTAGGGCACAAAAAACACACAACCAAATGCAGAAAAGCAAAATATTAAATGCACCCCTTTCAGACCATAATGAAATAATGAAATAAAATTATAATCAATAAAGGGCTATGGAAGCATAGATTAAAATTATTTGGAAAATAAATAATCTAATGCTAAATTAAAAACACTGGAGATCACAGGAATGAATGGATAAGTAGCATCTACCTAAAACTATCAGCAAGCATTATATGTAATGGGGATAAGCTAGAAGCTTTTCCAATAATATCAGGTGTGAAACAAGTTTGCCCATTGTCCAATATGGTACTAGAAACATTAGTTTTAGCAATAAGAGAAGAAAAATCGATTGAAGGAATTAAAATAGTCAAAGAAGAAACAAATCTATCACTCTTTGCAGATGATATCATGATATACTTAGAGAATCCTAGAGAATCAAGTAAAAAAGTACTTGAAATAATAAACAATTTTTAACAAAGTTGCAGGATAGAAAATAAACCCACACAAACCACTGGTATTTCTATATATTACTAACAGAGCCCAACAGCAAGAGATAGAAAGAGAAATTCCATTTAAAGTTACTGTAGGCATTAAAAATATTTGGAAGTCTACCTGCCAATATAATAAAAATGACAATTGTACCTAAATTAATTTACTTATTCAGTGCCACATCAATCAAACTGTCAAAAATTATTTTAAAGAGCTAGAAAAAATAGTAACAAAATTCATCTGGAAGAACAAAAGGCCCAGAATATCAAGGGAACTAACGAAAAGAAATGCAGGGCAAGGTGGCCTAGCCATTCCAGATCTTAATTGTATTATAAAGCAGCAATCATCAAAACTGCTTTGTGCTGGCTAAGAAATAGAGTGGTGGATCAATGGAATGGGTTAAATATGAAAGACACAGTAGTCAATGACTATAGTATTTTACTGTTTGATAAACTCAATAACTCCAGTTTCTGGGATAACTCACTATTTGACAAAAATTTCTGGGAAAACTGGAAAATAGTATGGCAGAAACTAGGCATAGACCAACATCTTACACCCTACACCAAGATAAAATCAAAATGGGTACATGATTTAGATATAAAGGCTAATACTATAAGCAAACTGAGAAGGCAAGGAATAGTTTACCTGCCAGATGTATAGAGAATGGAAAAATTTATGACCAAACAAGAGATACAGAACATTATGAAATGCAAAATGGATATCTTTGATTACATTGAATTGAAAAGTTTTGCACAAACAAAGCTAATACAACCAAAATTAAGAGGGAAGCAGAAAACTGGGAAAGAATTTTTATAACTAGTGTCTCTGATAAAGGTCTGATTTCTAAAATATATAGAGAACTGAGTCCAATTTATAAGAATACAGTTCATTCCCCAGTTGATTAATGGTCAAAGGAGATGAACAGACAGTTTTCAGAGGAATAAATTAAAGCTATCCAGAGTCATATAAAAATTTTTCTAAATCACTATTAATTAGAGAAATGCAAATCAAAACAACTCTGAGGTACCACATCATACCTATGAGATTGGCTAGTATGACAAAACAGGACAATGATAAAAGTTGGAGATGTGGGAGAAGTGGAACGCTAATGCATTGCTGGTGGAATTGTGAACTAATCCAACCATTCTGGAGAGCAATTTGGAGCTATGCTTGAAGGGCTATAAAAATGTGCATACCCTTTGACCCAGCAATAGCACTTCTAGGTCTATATCCAAAAGAGATCATTCAAATGGGAAAAGGACCCACATGTACAAAAAATATTTATAGCAGCTCTTTTTGTGGTGGCGAAGAATTGGAAATTGAGGAGATGCTCATCAGTTGGGGAATGGCTGAACAAGTTGTGGTATATGAATGTAATGGAATATTACTATGTTATAAGAAATGATGAGCAGGTGGACTTCAGAAAAACCTGGCAAGATTTATATGAACTGATGCTGAGTGAAGTGAACAGAACCAGGACAACACTGTACACAGTAACAGCCGCATTGTGTGATGAGTAACTTTGATATACTTATCTCTTCTTAGCAATATGTGGATCTAAGACAACTTCAAAAGACTCATGATGGAAAATGCTGTCCACATCCAGGAAAAAGATCTATGGAATCTGAATGCAGATCAAAGCATATTATTTGCCCTCTCTCTCTCTCTCTCTCTCTCTCTCTCTCTCTCTCTCTCTCTCTC
>NW_020955182.1:546315-561391 GCF_900497805.2 Vombatus ursinus
TCTCTCTCTCTCTCTCTCTCTCTCTCTCTCTCTCTCTCTCTCTCTCTATCTTTTAGTTTCTTCTTTCTCGTGGTTTCTCCCATTGGTTCTAATTCTTCTTTACAACATGACTAATGTGAAAATGGGTTTAATATGAATGTTTATATTGAGCTTATATAAATTTACATGCCATTTTGAGGTGGAGGGAGGGGAGAGATGGGGAGAAAATCTGGAACTCAAAATCTTATGGAAGTGAATGTTGAAAACTAAAAATAAACTAATAAATTTATTTTAAATATTTCTTTTATAAAAAATAATCTAATGCTAAAAATGAATGGGTCAATGAAAAAATCAGAAACAATCATTTATTTCATTAAAGATAATGACAACAAGAGACAACATACCGCAATTTGTGGGATGCAGTCAAAACAGTACCCAGAGAAAAATTTATAACTCTTAAATGTAAAGGAAAACAGCCTAACAGAATGAGATTTCAATCTATATTACAAAGCAATAATCATCAAAACAATGGGGTACTGGCTAAGAAATAGAGTGGTAGATCAGTGGAATAGATAAGTATACAATACACAGTAGCAAATGACCATAGTAATCTAATATTTGATAAATCCCAAAATCCAAGCTTTGGGATGAGGGAGAACACACTATTTGGAAAAAAAAAAATACTTGGAAATCTGGAAAGCAGTTTGGAATAAACTGGCCATAGACGAACACCTCAAATCATATAATGTTGAAAAGGATAAAAAATTTAGATATAAAAGGTGATATCATAAATAAATTAGAGTAGCATAGAAAAATGCATGTTGGATCTATTGATAAGGGAAGAATTTATGATCACACAGGAGATAATAAGCATTATGGGAAGTAAAATGGATAATTTTGATTACATGAAATTTGTATAAACAAAACTAATGCAACTAAAATTAGAAGAACAAAAAATGAGAGGAGCAGGTTTTTGTAGTAAGTCAAAGCTTTATTCCTCAAATATGTAAGGAACTGAGTTAAATTTATAAAAACAATATGTGCTAATCCTCAATTGATAGTCAAAGCATATGAATAGGTGGTTTTCAAAAGAAGAAATCAAAGCTATCAATAGCCACACAAATGCTCTAAATTAGTAGAAAAAAATGCAAATTAAAACAACTCTGAGATACTACCTCACACTTATCAGACTGACAGAAAAGGAAAATGACATATTCTGGAGGGGTTGTGAAGTAATTGTGGCACTATAATATTGTTGGTAAAGTTGTGAACTATTCTGAAGAATAATTTGTAACTATGCCCAAAGGGCTATAAAACTGAGCATATGTTTTGACCCAGCAATACTGTTACAAAAATGCCTCTATCCCAAAAAACTCAAATGAAAAAGAAATTGACCTATTTGTACAAACATATTCATAGTAGCTTTTTTGTGGTGGCAAAACATTGGAAATTGAGGGAGTGCTCACTAATTGGGGAATGACTGAACAAGATATGGCATATGATTGTGATGGAATAATATTGTTCTATAAAAATGATGATCAGGGTGTAGCTAGGTGGCACAGTCAGGAGGACCTGAAGTCAGGAGGACCTGACTTCAAATCTGGTCTCAGACCAGGCACTTGACACTTAATAGCTGTGTGACCCTGGGCAAGTCACTTAACCCCAACTGCCTCACCAAAAAAAAAATCATCAGGATGCTTTCAGAAAAACTTGGAAAGACATGAACTGTTATAAAATGAAGTGAGCAGAACCAGGAGAATAGTGTACATAGTAACAGTAATACTGTAGTGATGATAAACTATGAAAGACTTAGTTAATCTGATCAAGATAATGATCCAAGACAATTTCAAAAAACCCATGATAAAAAATGCTGTCCACCTCAAAAGAGAGAATTAATGAACTCTGAGTGAAAATTGAAGCATAATTTTTAAAACTATTTTTATGTGTTTTCTTTTACAATGTGGCTAACATGGAAGTGTGATTTGCATGGCTTCAAATATATAATTGATATCATATTTTTTGTCTTCTCAAAGGTTGAGGGTGGAGTGGCAGGGAGGCAAAATTTGGAACCTAAATTTTCTTAAAATAAATGTTAAAAATTTTTCATATACTTGGGAAATATTTAATAAAATAAATAGAAATATATTTTTAAAAATGAAATCAATGCTTACTGTTGACATCACAGATCCTTGAAGATTTTAAGTTATCAGTTTCTCTTATAAAGGTACTATGAGACTAAGTCCAATAGAATAGCTACTTTGAGATCTTTTCCCCGATGAGTATATGTTTGTTTTTCCCTATGATTTTGAACTTCATGTTAAAGTTGATCTCTATTCTCAGTGTTCTGTGGAATGGGTGCTTCATCATACTTTTTTGCATTGCTGTTTTCAGAGCTAGTTCTGCAGATGTGGAAGTTTTTGGTGCTTTCAAGGTCCAATGATCTGGCTAGAGATGTGGTTACTGTTCTCTGGTTTGGGCTCTCGTTCTTGGAAAGAGCTCCGATCCCTTGGAATTGCAATTGATACTGCTCCTCATGACCGCTGCTTCCTCTTGACAAAAAGTGCTCCACTCTGCCCTTGAACTATTACCCAAAAGTGGGTATAGGCAATGGAGTTACCAAACAGCATCTGGTCCTATGTCCAGTGCTAGCACAGGAATCTCCTGTAATTTCTTTCTGACCAGTTGCCAGGTCCCCTTACTATCTCTGACTTGAGAACTCCTGAAGCTGCAGTTTCTTCCTCACTATCACCTGGTTTTTCAGCTATGTGGGCTTTGGGCAAGCGTCCACCCACATTTCACAGATTTCACCTTCTAATTTCCAAAGATGTCTTGGGCTGGAAGAATGTCTCATTCTGACCTTTTGTTGCCCCTGCCACTCCAGAATTCAATTGGAGGCATTGTTTTAAAGTTGTTTAGAGGGAAATGTTGGGAAAACTCAGCTAAGTGCTTTCTCTACTCTGCCATTTTGGCTCCTCCCCCAGAAGTCCTAAAACTTAAGTCGATTCAGGAACATAGAGATCTTTGAAACATTTTTGGAGGAAAAATGGCAAAAATGGGAGTCAGTCATGTAGCATATTACTTCTGTCTCCATTAAAAAGAATGACATTCAGGATGAAAATAGTAGAGCAAGTATTATTCAGAGGGAATTGTAGCTGAAATGAATGACAAAATATTTTTAAATCTAGACAACCAATAAATTCAAGTCATTACAGATATGATGCAAGGCCGTACAGTATTGTTACATAAATCCTAGCTTGTAACTAGGAAAGGTCTGGGTTCAAATCTTGTTTTTTCTCACTTATTAGCTATGTTATATTGAGCAGGGTGCTTACATTTTTGAACTTACAGTTACCTCAACTGAAAAAAATGGGTAGAGTAACACCTATACAGTTTTCACAAGATTATTAATGTGAAACTCAAATGAAGTGTAGTATATAAAGTGCATTGTAAGGCTTAAAGTGTTATATCAATGACAGCTACAACATCAATTACCTTTGATGAGTCTCAGTCAAGAGAGAAATGCTCAAAGGCTGGAGACATGGAAATGATGCCTTTATTTTTAAATAAGAGCTTGAGGTTGTGTAAACAACAAATATCAGAGTTGAGATTTGAAATCAACTTACATTCTAAATCACTGCTCATTTGACTGGATATTGGGACTATTCCATTGAATAATGTTATACAGTGTGTCCACAGGATGAGATGACGACTGGAGCTGAATCTCAAAGAAGAAAAGGGAAGAAATTTTACTTGCTTCAGTTACTCAAGAAATATTGTTGTGCAGGAACAGAAGTAGAGAATTGGGCAGTTTGATTTAATGATTGTAAGATACCTCCACCCTTATAAATGCTAAATGGTGATAGAAGGCTTGCCAACAATTAATTTTTATAGGAAGAGCTCAGCTATGTCTCTTCTAAGTACAAATCTACAGACACATGTTTATGTATTTATTTATGGCACTAAAACTAATGATAAATTAAGCACATTGGATCAAAACCCAGAGATAACTACATCTTGTATTCATCATTTTCACTGAAAATAGAATCTGGCCCCAGGAATTGAGTATAAAAACCATTTTATAGTTTATCAGAATATCAAAGACTGTGTGTTATGTGTCATTTTTTTTCATTGTTCTCTTATCTATAAGCCAAGAGGCTGAACATTTTGAGGATAATAATAAGTAATTCTAGTTAGGAATGGTTACATATCAAGTGTAAAATTTGGATGGACCCACCAGTTAGGGATACATCTATTTTTATAAGTCCCACAACTCAGTAAAAGGGAGACAAGTAGCACGGCATTTTTTGAACTGAGGCATGTGCAATTCTGTATAATCATGAATGTTTCTGTGTGCCAGAAAGAGTGCCAAACTCTCTCTGTATCCCTACCACTTACTGGAAACATTAGGTACTTTGGGAAGGCTCATTAATACTTTCAGAAACTAGTCATGTCAACTATTTAGCATAGCAAAGAAAACAAAAAGGACTGGCCCATTTACCCAAGGTCTAAAAGAATTCTAAGTGTGTCTATTGAAACTTTCTCAAGGACATTAATAAGAAATACTCTTATCTTTTTCATGCCTTGATTGTTTTGGTTCATTCTTTCAAAAAGCATTTATTAAACATCTTCTATGGTCTAGGTACTATGCTTGGTATTGGGCTACCAAATGCAAAGGAAACAACTCTGTCCTCTATGAATTTATTTTGGGGCAGCATTACATACACAGAAAAGTAAGTACCAAGGAATTTCCAGGAAAAAAACACCAGAACTGGAAAGATCATGCTAGAGTTCAAATAGGAAATGGCATTGGAGATGAGCCTTGAAGGAAAGAAGGGATTCTATCAACCAATTAACTACCATAGGTGAAGATGAATGTATCATAGGCTTGAGGGACAACCCATACATAGGCATGGAAATAGGAGCCAGAATGTTGTCAATGGAAGAATAGCCAGTAGCCTGGTGTAACTCTTCTGTAGATTATGTGAATGATAGTGGCATGGAAAAGTAGGATCTGTATTTCAAAGGGTTTTGCATACCAAACGTATTATTTTGTATTTTATCCTAGAGGCAATAAATAGGAAGCTTCTGGAGCATGTTGAGTAGGAGAACGCCATCGTCAGAACTGCAAGGAATCTTGGGGAAATGAGAACCAGAGAAGTTGTAAGAAAAAGAATGGTTTAGTTTCAGGACCAGACAAGGAGGAGGGAAGGAAAGAACAGAAACTGAGAGAGACAGAATGTAGAACTATACTATGAATTATTAAAAGGGTAAGACTTCAAGGATCTATGATTTCATGGATATGGGTGTTTCTTTGGTGCCAGGTGCAAACTTTCTGTAACTGAGTACATGAAAGAATGGATAAATGAATAAATATTTACCAGGCATTTCCCATCTTATGTTAGATGCTGGGGTACAAATACAAAAAGCCAAAAAAACAAAGACAGTTCTTTCCTCCCAGGAGTTTACTTTCTAATGAGGGAGACTCAACAAGAAGGAAGTGGTGGCCAGTAAAAAAAAGTTTGATTAAGAAATTTACAGTGTCCTGGGAGTGGAGCTATAGAGGAATAGACTGATGACTACATCCAGGGACAATGGCAGAGGTGGTTTGATCATGGTTTATAGTTCCATAATGTGGGTGGGGGAGGTTGGCAAGGAATGAGGAAAGTATACTCAAGAAGGGGCAAAGCAGCTGGTGAAGTTTTAGAAGAGATGATAGAGAATCAGGAATGACTAGGTCTTTGAGAGTTGCTATGGCCAACGAATTAACCACCTTGAGGCCAACCTGGTACTAACCCACTCTAAACTTGGCTTGACTGGTTTTCAGATGGTAGATATAAAGCCAGTCACTCTGCCCATACACAGGAAGTGGCAGAGCTTGCATTCCATTGGCATAGTAACTGAGAACCTAGGGTCATCTTTACAGTATGATAAAAACATCAGTGTGGTTCTAAATTGTATTACCATCTTGCTGAGGATACTTTGTGTCTCTTGATAAATGTTGTCATGATTATGTCATTGCTACCTAGCTGCCAAATACTAAAATTATTTTAAAAACTATTAAAATATATGACCTACTTGGCTTCATAGAAAAGCTACAAGAATGCATCTCTTACCCTTCTTTGAAGAAATGAGGGCCTTTAGATATCAAGTACATAAATACCTCAGACTTGAATTGATTAATTTTGTTGTTTTGTTGTTCTGTTGATTAACTCTGTTAAATTACTTTTTTGCCCCCTCATTATTATTATTTGCTGTCATTGTTATTTGGAATGGTTCACTGGATGACAAAGAGAGAGGAATTATATTTGAAAATGACGATGATATAAAGACAAAAAAAATCATCTTTTAAAAATTAAGAAGTATATATAATATATACATATACACATGTACATGTGGTTATACTATATATACATGTGTGTTTGTATGTATATGTGTGTATATGTGTCTGTATGTGTGTATATATGTATATGTATATAGATATAGATATAGATATAGATATGTCTCATAAGTAGTATGAATATAGAAGCAGCCTTGTGGAGTGGCTGAGAGCTGGCCTGGAAAGCAGGCATACCTGGGTTCAAGTGCTTCTTCTGACATATACTGGTTCTATAGTTACTCAGCATCTCAGTGCTCTTTATTCAATGCTCTAAGACTATAGATTTCAGAGAAGATGCCAAGTGGCACAGGTAGAAGGAATTTTTTTCACCAGGGAGTTCCCTATTCAGTGAAATCACAGGTATAGTCCCTATCCCTATCCCTATAAATAAAGGATTTTTTTTACAACCCAACTTTTCAAATTATGTCCTCCTGTAAATGGAAAATCAGTTTTTGAAAACCTAAATTGATCTCCAAATGGTTTGACATTGGTATTAAAACTAACATGTTTTCAAGATCTGAGATATCTAAGAATACCGCATGTGTCACCTCATCTTTTGTTACTACAGAGGTAAAAAGGTAAGGAGGCTTACAGTGGAATCCCAGTCCAGAAGTCAAATAGGCATGTGATAGCAGTACACATTGGGCAGTCTCTGACTAGTCTCAGCTTTAACCGTAGTAGGCAACATTATGTCCAAAGTATGCTTCCAAAGAATGGGTTAGCAGCCCAACCATGGAACACCATTGACTGAGATATGGAAGCTCTCAAAGTCATTTGGAAACACTCCTTGAGGAGTTGAATTCAGAGCCTTGCTCACTACTGTATTTTAGCAGGAAAGCAAGGACATGACATGTCCTGATTGCAGTAGGGATAGGGAAATTCTAGCTACATACAATCTCATGAGAAAGCTTCAGGAAATTTCAGCAAGAACTCCCAGACTTAAAGAAGTCCACATGTGCATAAATAGACTCAACTTTAACCTTTCAATTCAATTACCATTATCCAAGTGGAATTCTTGAAAAGCGCAGGACTCGCCCTTCATGTGGAAAGTGCCTGGTAGTTCATATTACCCTTTATCTCCACCCCCCTGCCAAAAATAAACTGGGCTGTTCATTTTCTAAACACTTTGGTAACATTGATATATGTCCAATTTCTGAATCTGTTCCCAATTATCCTTGAGAGCTGCAGAATGACTCTCGTATAATCCTCTGTTTAATGGGTTATTGAGGCTACCATAGATGCTGATATAGACTACATCATTGGTAAGGAAAGATTAAACTAGGGTTATGAATGGTATTCTTAATTGAAATGAAGTGGGGGAAGCCAAAATACGTGAACAAAAGACAGCATCAAATGGGAAACATTAAGACAAATAACTACATGGTAAGAGATATGTTCAAGTGTTTGCAGAAACAGTCATTTGTAGCTAGTCTCAAAAATCAATGATTGTTATGATATTGACTTATAATAATAATAGACCAATCATATGTGAGAGAAAGGTTCCTCTGGAGGACATCCATATTCCCACAATGCTTTGGGATCAGGGGCATTCATTAAGGATAGAAACAGTGCTATATATCTGCAAAGTAGACTTTAGGGGCACTACAGAGCATTTCACATCTACTTTCTATTTTGTGAAATTGAAGCCATTGGTCATGTCCCTCATCTTTATTCTTCCACATTCTAAAAACCTCTCAAAGTCTTTAGCCAGTCTTCCTTTGCCTCTCATCTCAGAAGATAAAGTGGTCCTTTAATTTGCTAAGGCAAGTTCTTCCACTTTGACACCATTCCTTCACACCTGGATAAGTTTTTGCTATCAGATAATTTCTTCAGTATGCCATCTTCATTCTTTATCTATATTTTGGCTCCTTTCCTGTTATCTATAAACATACTTAGGTTTTCTTCATCTTAATTTTTCCCTTTGGTACTGCCACCCCTAAAGCAACTGGCATGTATTTATCTTTTTCAAAATATTTTACTTTTTGGAGACTATATGTAAAAATAATATTTAACATTTTTTTAAATTTTGAATTCCAAAATCTCTCCCTCTCTGCCTTTTATACCTACTCCTTCCCTAAGATGGCAAGCAATTTGATATAGGTTATATATGTGCAGTGATGCGAGACATATTTCTGTATTAGTCATATTGTAAAAAGAAACAGTTGAAAAATCAAACAAAAATAAGGTAAAAAATAGTATGCTTCAATTTGCATTTAGGCTCCATCAGTTATTTCTCTGGAGGTAGATAGCTTTTTTTTTTATTATCATAAGTCCTTCAGAATTGTCTTGGAATAGCTAAGATTTAGAATAAGCTAAGATAATATATTGCTGAGAATAACTGTCATTCACTATTAATCATCATATAATATTGCTGTTAACCATGTAGAATGTTATCCTGGTTCTACTCACTTCACTTTGCATTAGTTCATGTAAGTCTTTCCAAGTTTTTCTGAAACTCTCCTGCACATCATTTATTATAACACAATAGCATTCCATTGTAATTATATACCACAATTTGTTCAACCATTCTCCAAATGATGGACATCACCTCAATTTCTAATTTTTTGCCATTAAAAGAAGGAGCAGCTACAAATATTTTTGTACTTACAGGTCCTTTTCCTTTTTTATCTTTTATCTTTGGAATACAGACCTAGTAGCAGTATTGTTAGATCAAATAGTATGCCACTTTTGACATAGTTCCAAATTGCTCTCCAGATTGATTGGATCAGTTGACAATTCCACCAAACAGTGTATTATTAATGTCCCAATTTTCCCATATACCTTCCAACATTTGTCATTTTCCTTTTTCTGTCATATCAGTCAATCTGACTGGTATGAAGTGGTATCTCAAAGTTGCTTTAATTTGTATTTCTCTAATCTATAGTGATTTAGAACCTTCATATTACTAAAGATAGCTTTGATTTCTTCATCTAAAAACTATTTGTTCATATCTTTTGACAATTTATCAGTTGAGGAATGACTTGTCTTCTTACCAATTTGACTCAGTTCTATATACATTTGAGAAATGAAGCCTTTATCAGAGACACTTGAAGTCATATATTTTTTCCGGTTTTCTGCTTTCCTTCTCATTTTGGCTGCAATGATAATTTTGCACAAAATCTTTTTAATTCATTGTAATCAAAATTATTCAATTTACATCCCATATTGATCTCTCTCTTTTTTATCATAAATTCTTCCTTTATCCATAGATCTGACAGGTAAACTATTCCATGTTCTCCTAATTTGCTTATGGTATCATCCTTTATGTCTAAATCATGTAGCCATTTTGGCCTTATCTTGGTATACAGTGTAAGATGCTGACCTATACTTAGTTTCTGCCAAACTACTCTCCAATTTTTTTTAGCATTTTTTTAATTAAATATTGAATTTTTGTCCCAAAAGTCTGGATCTTTGGGTTTATCAAACACTAGATTATTATGGTCATTAACTACTATGTATTGTGTACCCAATCTATCCCATTGATACATCCCTGTATCTCTTAGTCAGTACTATAATGTTTTATTGTAATACAATTTGCTAACTGGTATGGCTTGGCCACCTTCCATTACATTTAAAAAAAATACTTTCCTTGATTTTCTTAATCTTTTGCTCTTACAGGTATATTTTGCTCTTTTTATTAACTCTATAAAATAATATTTGGTAGTTTGATTAGTATGGCACTTAATAAATGAATTAATTTAGGGAAAAATTGTCATTTTTATTTTTTTACTTGGCCTACCCATGAGCAATTGATATTTTTCAGTTATTTATGTCTGGCTTTATTTGCTTATAAAGTGTTTTGTAATTTTGTTCATATAGTTCCTGGGTTTGTCTTGACAGGTAGACTCTCAAGTATTTTTTATTATCTATATTTACTTTAAATGGGATTTTTCTTTCTATTTTTTTTCTATTGAACTTTGTTGGTAATACATAGAAATACTGATAATTTATGTGGATTTATTTTATATCCTGCAATGTTTCTAATGTTGTTATTTATTTCAAATAGTTTTTTAGTTGATTCTCTAGGATTCTCCAAGTATACTATTATATCGTCTCTAAAGTGTGATAGTTCTGTTTCCTCATTGCCTGTTCTAATTTCTTCAGTTTCTTTTTCTTCTCATTGCTATAGCTAGCATTAAAGTACAATATTGAATAATAGTGGTGATAATGGACATCCTTGTTTCACCCCTGTTTTTACTGGGTAGGCTTGTAGATTATCCCCAGTACAGATAAAGCATGCTGATGGTTTTAGATAAATACTACTTAATATTTTGAGGAAAGGTCTATTAATTCCTCTGCTTTCTAGTGTTTTATATGGGAATGGGTGCAGTCTTTTCCCAAAAGCTTTTGCTTCATCTATTGAGGTAATCATATGATTTTTGTTAGTTTTGTTATTGATATGGTCAGTTAAGCTGATAGTTTTCTTAATATTGAATCAGCCCTGTATTCCTAGTATCAATTCCACCTAGTCATAGTGTATAATCCTTGTGATATGTTGCTGTAATCTTCTTCTTAATTTATTTAAAATTTTTATTATGATTCATTAAGGAAATTGGTCTATAGTTTTCTTTCTTTGGTTTAGGTATTATCACCATATTTGTGTCATAAAAGGAATTTGGTAGGACTCATTCAATGCTTGCTTTTCCAAATAGTTATTATGGTATTGGAATTGATTATTTTTTAAATGCTTGGTAGAATTCATATGTGAATCGATATGGACTTTGAAATTTCTTTTTCCTTAGGGAGTTCATTTATGGCTTGTTTAATTTTTTTTTTCTAAGATGGGGTTAAGTATTCTATTTCCTCTTTTGTTAATCTGTGCAATTGATGTTTTTGTAAATATTTATCCATTTCACTTAGATTGTCAGATTTATTGACATATAATTTGGCAAAATAGCTCCTATTAATTGCTTTAATTTCCTCTTCACTGATGGTGAATTCATCCTTTTCATTTTTGATATACATAATTTGGTTTTATTCTTTCTTTCTTTTAATCAAATTAACCAATGGTTTATTTATTTTTCTCTTAAAGTAGCTCCTAGTTTTATTTATTAGTTAATTAGGGGTTGTAGGGGTTGAGGGGGCACTGTCTCAAGCTTCAGGTTTTTATGCTACTGTTTTCAGAGCTATTTCTGGGGGTATGTATGTTTTCTGTTCTTCCAAGGTGGTATGATCTAAGAGTTTGAGGTCACTGATCTCCTGCCCTGTGTTATAGTCTGAGTGACTTCAGGCACTCTTCTCCACCCTGAAATCTTACCAGAGTCTCCCTCCCCTGTGACTGTGAACTCCAGCATGCTAGTGCTCCTCCTTACTCTGGGATTGTGACCATGGCCTGCCTCCCAGATCCTGGTAGAAAAGAAATAACTCAGGAGGGACATGAGAGTTTCTTTTAAATACTTAAGCTGTCATGCTGAAGAAATATTTGGCTTTCTCTGTTTGAAACTAAAGACAGAAGTGAGAGCAATGGGTAGATGTTGAAAAGAAACAAATTTAAACTTGAGGTTAGGAAACCTTCCTAACAATGGGATTGTCTAGCATAGAATGGCTCACCTTGGAAGGAATTCAGTTCTTTTTTTTTCTGAAGATTTTCATGTAAAAATGCCATGACATGTGTCAAATATGGTAAAATATAGCTTCCCCTTGGGGTAAGGGTAGGCTTGATAAGTGTGGAAGCCCCTTCCAATTGTGAAATTCTGTGATTATGAGAGGAGTTAAGTAGTTATGTTGGCCCAAATTCAGATCCAGGCATTCCTGGTGCCATTTATTCATACTTCTCAATGTTTTCGTTGCTAAGAGAATCAATCAATCAACAAACATTAAGAATTCAATATGTGCCAAATGTTGAAAATTCAAAGAGAAAAATGAAAATGATCTTGCCCTCAAGGATCTTACATTCTACTGGAGGAGATAACGTGTGTGTGTGTGTGTGTGTGTGTATACACAAAATAAATGATGAAACATTTTAAGGGATAGCACTAAAAGTTGGAGGGTCAGAAAAGATGTCTATTAGGCAGTGTTGAATATAAATGAGGGAAGTGGGATTGCTATTCTAAGTATGGAACATTCAGTGGGAGAGTTAATACAAAGGCTTGGAAATGAAAGATGGAGTGTTGTGTGAGGAACAGCAAAAATCCTAGGCAGCTGAGTTCACAGAAGGTTGGAGAGGTAGATTGGGGGCAGGTTAGGAAGCACTTAAAATTTTAAATGGAATGTTTTAAAGCTTCAGAAGCTCTTCTTAGGAGTCAATGACTGAAATGTGGGTGGGGTGGGTGGTATTGAGTAAGGAGGATGTCAAAAGGTGCTCTGAAAGAAATAGCAGTTATTTGAGATGAAACTTGACAGGTTTATGATTACAAAGAAGTGTTAGTTGCAGGCCATGAAGATGGAGGAAATGCCAGTATGTTTTAGGAATCTCATCCTAACTCCAAATCTCAAAAGTAGTTCTGGGGCACTAAATATTTGGGGATCACTGGTAAACTTCTGAAACCTACATATCAAATATTCTTGAAGTCCTTCTAGGTTAAGTGCAAAGCCACCATTTTGCATTCCAACAGCCATCTGTTTGCCTCAGTTTTATTGTCAAGAATAAAATGTCACGAAAATTGTCAAGAATAAATTGAGATCATGAGAAGGGCCCCCTTCCTTTAATAACTGAAAGCTTTTATGTGAATACCAGGACGTAAGGATACAGGGGGGAGGGGAATCCATTTTGCATTCCTCCTGGTAGATTCTGCCCTGCCAATTTTGTCTCTAGCTAAGACTAGTTTGGCATTTTGACTTCCAGTTCTCTGCAGGCGTTCCAGCCTGGCAATTCCTAGGTAGGAGATTATGGCCTTCAAACTGCTCCTGAACACCTGTTCTACTCACCATGTGACTGTCTGGAACAAATATTGTCTTAGCTTACTTCTCAGCTCTATTACCCTTTGGCTGGCTTATGAAACATCCAGGTAAACCTCTTCATTCTTCTGTGAGGCTGAATATTCAGCTGAACTTACATTTTGTTTAAAATACAGACTCCTCCACTGAGAATCTACTATTAAATTATGAGTGCTGGATAAAGTATAGAGGCAACATAGCAGAGCAAGTAGGAAGGCAAAGTTGAAGTCAGGCAAACCCAGATTGAGCTCCTATCTCTGCTACATACTAGCTGTGTGATCTTGAGCTAGTCCCTTAACTTCTCAATGCTCCCAGTTCATTCAGATTATATGTTATAGATAAGTTCCTGATTGATCTGTATCCACACAACCTCCTTCACTGATAATTACAAAGTCTGTCCAAAAATAAAATAAAAACACCATTTTTTGGAGTCAAAGAGTCTGTGTTCGAATTCTGCCTCTTCCTAATATTACATGTTTCTTGGATCACAGGAACATAAATTTAGATGTGGAAAGGACCCTAGTCCATATTCTCATTTTAAATATGAAGAAGCTAAAGGTGAAAAGGGTTAGGTGACATGCCCAGCACCACATATGGACCAATATTCCCAAACTCCAAAATACATCATCCTTTCCCATACATTCTTCTGCCTCCCAAGTAATTTACTCTCAATGATTCTCAGTTTCCTTTTTTGGAAAATAAAGGGATTGTTAAAAAATCCTAGCTTAGGTCATTTCAACTCTAATTCCTATCACCCCGTGCTTTTGATTATTAAAGATGGTTTATGGATCCCTCACCCTCTTTGGAAACATCATAAAAAGGACATACTTGCTTTTTATGAAATGTTTGTCCAAATGTGTTTTTAAGCTACAAAGCAAACCAAAAATCACCACTGAATTATTAGATACTAATTTTATGATAGAATAGTGTGGCCACCCGTCAGTTGCTATTGAAGAGAAACAAACAAAAAGATACTTCATACACATTCCCCTCTCAGCCAGATATGGTCTGTCCCTAGGGAATTGGAGGGAGACAATTCTGGGAAACAGAAAGAGCAGGAGTATAAAGAGTGCTGCTATTAGGTGATGGTATTGCTTCTATCCCATGAGACAGATGCAAAAATAACAAAGAATTTGGATTCAAAAGAAAGGTTTTAAGTAGGGCCTTCTATAGTATTAAAAGAAAGCTCCCAGACAAGTTGGTAGCCTAGTGTCCAACCTTCACATGAAATAAGGATCAGTCGTTCTCTAGGCACTAAGTCTACTCTGCAAGGGTTAACCTGAGAAAAGTCCTTAAGCTATATGGGCTTGAATAGAGAGTATCATACATGGTTCAGGATGATAAGTGAAGGGAAAAGGGGGCTATTGTGAATGGGTAGTGAAGGGGCCCTATGGTTCACTATGTCTTTGATAGGAAAAAAACCTTGAGATCAGTTGTATGAGATCAGATAAGGATTCTATCATGTTATTCAGAGCCATTTTATCCAGGAGAGGTTCACTTAAGCCCTCATGAAGTACTCCCATGCTAGTTTTGAATCTTAGCTGAGCAAGTGGAAGATGTAAGTATTTTCTACTAATAAAATAGCTGCTTAATCTGTTGATTGGTGATTTTCTTCTACATGCGGAATCTCTATGTAGCCAATCAACTAATCAGCAAACATTTATTAAGCTCCTGCTATTTGACAGAACTATTCTAGGAACTGTGAATAAGGACAGAAATCAGCAATGGATCCGTGGTTTCACTAATGTAAGCAATTCCTTCCAGGATGAGGAAACTCCATTCAATAATGTAAGTCACTAACTTCCCTGTGATTTATCATCTTAGAGAGTTGCCTAGAGATATGAG
>NW_020955182.1:561401-637381 GCF_900497805.2 Vombatus ursinus
ACTGATGAATATTCATAAAAATATAAATCACCCAGATTAACAGAAGAGTAAATAAAATACTTAAACAATCCCATTTCATAAAAAGAAATTGAACAAGCCATCAATGAACTCCCTAAGAGAAAATCCCCAGGGCCAGAGGGATTTACAAGTGAATTCTATCAGACATTTAAAGAACAATTAATTCTGATACCATATTAACTATTTGGGAAAATAGGTGAAGAAGGAGTTCTACCAAATACTTTTTACAATACAAATATGGTGCTGATACCTAAACCTGGAAGAGCCATAACAGAGAAAGAAAATTATAGAACAATTTCCCTAATGAATATACATGCAAATATTTTAAATACAATATTAGCAAAGAGATTACAGCAACTTATCTCAAGGATAATACACTATGACCAGGTAGGATTTATTATTTATTTATTTATTTGGTGACACAACTGAGGTTATGTGGCTTGCCTAGAGTCACACAGCAAGTGTTACGTGTCTGAGGCCAGATTTGAACTCGGGTTCTCCTGACTGCAGGGTCAGTGCTCTATCCACTGTGCCACCTAGCTTCCCCAACCAGGTAGGATTTATACCAGGAATGCAAGGCTGGTTCAGTATTGAAAAAACTATCAGCATAATTGACCATATCAACAATAAAACTAACAGAAATCATATGTTTATCTTAATAGATGCAGAAAAAGCATTTTACAAAATTCAACACCCATTACTATTAAAAACACTAGAGAGAGTAGGAATAAATGGAGTCTTCTTAAAATGATAGGTAGCATCTATATAAAACTATCAGCAAGCATTATATGTAATGGTGATAAACTAGAAGCATTTCCAGTAAGATTGGGAGTGAAATAAGGATGTTCGTTATCACCACTGTTCTTCATCATTGTACTAGAAATGTTGGCTTCAGAAATTAGAGAAGAAAAGGAAATTAAAGAAATTAGAATAGGCAAAGAAACAAAGCTATCACTTTGCAGATGATGTAATGGTATACTTAGAAAATCCTAGTGAATCAGGTAAAAAATTACTTGAAATAAACAAATTTAGCAAAGTTGCAGGATACAAAATAAACCCAAATAAATCATTGGTATTTCTATATATTACTAACAAAGCCCAACAGCAAGAGATAGAAAGAGAAACTCCACATAAAGTTACTGTAGACATTATAAAATATTTGGGAGTCTACCTGCCAAAACAAACCCAGGTACTATATGAAACAATTACAAATTACTTTTCACACGAATAAAATTTGACCTAAATAATTGGGAAAATATCAGTTGCTCATAGGTAGGCCAAGCTCATGTAATAAAAATGACAATTCTACCTAAATTAATTTGCTTATTCAGCGCCATACTAATCAAACTACCAAAAATCATTTTTTTTCCTTTTTTTTTTGGCAATTGGGGTTAAGTGACTTGCCCAGGGTCTAGTAAGTGCCAAGTGTTTGGTCTGAAGCCAGATTTGAACTCAGGTCCTCCTGACTTCAGGGCCAGTGCTCTATCCACTGTGCCACCTAGATGCCCCACCAAAAATTATTTTATAGGGCTAGAAAAAACAATAACAAAATTCCTCTGGAAGAACAAAAGGTCAAAAATATCAAAGGAACTAATGAAAAGAAATGCAAAGGGAGGTGGCCTAGCTGTACCAGATATAAAATTGTATTATAAAGCAGCAAATGATCAAAACTACTTGGTACTGGCTAAGAAATAGAGTAGTGGATCAGTGGAATAGGTTAGGTATGCAAAAAACAATAGTTAATGATTATAATAATCTACTATTTGATAAATCCAAAGACTCCAGCTTCTGGGATAAGAAATCACTATTTAACAGAAAAAAAACTGCTGCAAAAACCAGAAAACAGTATGGCAGAAACTGGTCATAGACTAACATCTTACACCTTATACCAAGATAAAGTCAAAATGGGTACAGGATTTAGATATAAAGACTGATACTCTAAGCACACTAGGAGACCAAGAAATAGTTTACCTTTCAGATCTACAGAGAAGGGAAGAATTTATGACCAAACAAGAGATAGAGAACATTAAGAAATGAAAAATGGGGAATTTTGATTACATTAAATTGAAAAGTTTTTGCACAAGCAAAGCCAATGCATCCAAGATTAGGAGGGAAGCAAAAAACTGGGAAAGAATTTTTTTACAACCAGTGTCTCTGCTAAAGGCCTCATTTCTAAAATATATAGAGCACCGAATTGAATTTATAAGAATACAAGTCATTTCCCAATTGATCAATGGTCAAAGGATATGAACAGGCAGTTTTCAGAGGAAGAAATTAAAGCTATCTATAATTATATGAAGAATTCTCTAAATCACTATTGATCAGAGAAATGCAAATCAAAACAACTCTGAGGTACCACATCATGCTTATCAGATTGGTTAATATGACAAAACAGGACAATGATAAATGTTGAAGATGTGGGAAAATTGAAACTCTAATGCATTGTTGGTGGAGTTGTGAACTAATCTAACCATTCTGGACAGCAATTTGTAACTATGCAAAAAGGACTATAAAAATGTGCATACCCTTTGGCCTAGGAATACCACTTCTAGGGCTATATCCCAAAGAGATCAGAAAAACAGGAAAAGGTCCCACATGTACACAAATATTTATAGTAGCTCTTTTTGTGGTGGCAAAGAATTGGAAATTGAGGGGATGCCCATCAAATGGGGAATGGCTAAACAAGTTGTGCTATATGAATGTAATGGAATGCTATTATGCTATAAGAAATGATGAGCAGGTGGAATGGAAAGACTTATATGAAAAACCTGGAAAGACTTATACGAACTGATGCTGAGTGAAATGAGCAGAACCAGGAGAACATTGTACACAGGAACAGCCACATTGTGTGATGACTGACTTTGAGGAACTTAGCTCTTCTCAGCAATGCAAGGATCTAAGACAACTCCCAAAGACTCATGATGGAAAATACTATCCACATCCAGAGAAAGAACTATGGAGCCTGAATGCAGATGGAAGCATACTGTTTGTTCTCCTTTTCTTTTGTTGTTTTGTTTTATTGCTTCATTCTCATGGTTCCTCCCATTAGTTCTAATTCTTCTTTACATCATGACTAATGGGAACATATGTTTAATATGAATGTATAAATAGATCCTATATCAGTTTGCATGCTGTTTTGAGGAGGGAGGAGTTGAGAATTGGGGAGGAAATTTAAACTCAAAATCTTATGGACGTGAATGTTGAAAACTAAAAATAAATTAAATATTTTAAAAAAATATGATAACTCCCATTGTTAAACTGACCTGTAGTATAGAATCCCACCCTATTAATTGGGGGTGATGCAGGACAATATATTTGTTATTCTGCACTATGCCACAATGGATTTTTAAAATTATTATCATGGAACACAGAGTCTAGAAAACCCTAAAGGAAGAGATTAAAACAGTGCTCAATGGTGTTAAGCTTACGAAACATGGAGAGGGAGGAATAAAGAAGACCCCAATGAAATGTCCAACACTCATTGGTATTTGTTGGTCCCAGGCTATAACTGTTATCTCCACACTGCCACTGAATTGATGTCCAAGGAGGCCTAGAAATAGGAGCCTTGTGGGAGGGTCAAGAGGAGTTGGAAATTTTAAAAAGAGCATTTCACCCTGGAAACGTATGCATGTAGGCAGACAGATATAGATAGATAGATAGATAGATAGATAGATAGATAGATAGATAGATAGATAAGATAAGATAAGATAAGATAGATGAGAGATAGAAAAGAAGGGAGGAGGGGAAGAGGAAAGAGAGGGAGAAAGAAAGAGAAAGAGAGAGAGAGGGAGAAAGAGAGAGAGGGAGCATTTATGAAGCAATGGACATTCAAATAAAAGGGGGAAAAGATATTCCTTACATCTTAATATGGAAAGACAACACATAAAGAAAGAGCTAAAAAAGTGGGAGGAAGAGGAGTGGTACATGTTTAAGGCCAAAGTGGAAAGATCCAGAGAGATAGAAATGGAGATGAGAGAGAGAAACAAGTACAGATAGCACTGGCACTTCCTTGAAGAGCGATTCTTGGCAGGGACTCACCAATAAGAGAAAGGGGCTGCCAGAACAGAAAAACCTCCAAGATGATCAGGTTGCTGGGTAAGAGGTAGAAAATCCAGAGAGTAAGGAATGAAACTAGGAAAGTGTATGAAGCATAGGTGATGTGACCTTGGTGGTCCCAAAGAGCATGGAGATGCCCAGGCTGATGCAATCCAAATACCAATGTGGTACGGTAAAGTGTGAATTGGCTGTGGGGTCAGAAGACCTGGTTTCAAAACTCACCTCTGGTGGCCATTAACCTTGTAACATTGGGCGAAGTCGGTTTTCATTTCCTCATTTGTAAAATTTGGGGGAGACTAGAAAGTCTTTTAAGCCCCTACTAGCTTTAGGTCTATGATCCTATGACCAATTAAATGTTTAAAGGAAGAAAAGTTTAATTTCACTCATAAGGACAACATTGGACATAGTGTCTAAGGCCAGAGGTGGTGTAACATCTGAAATTGATGGCTCAGGTTGGTGGGTTGCTTGAGCATGAGAGTTCTGAGGTATAGTGGGCTAGGTCAATTGTATGTGCACAATAATTCTGGAAGCAATATGGTGAACCTTGGGAGAGTGGAAGGCCAACAGACTGCCTTAAGAGGGGTGCTCAGGTTGGAAATAAAGCAGTTCTAAACTCTTGTGCTGGTCAGTAGTAGTTTTGGGCCCATGAGTTGCCACTGTACTTCCAACCTGAGTGAAAGAGAGAGAGAGAGAGAGCGAGAGAGAGAGAGACAGAGAGAGACAGAGAGAGACAGAGAGAGAGAGAGACAGAGAGAGAGAGACAGAGAGAGAGAGAGAAAGAGACAGAGAGAAACAGAGAGAGAGAGACAGAGAGAGAGAGAGGATCAGTCTCAAAAAAAAGTCTAGGCAGAATTTTAAACCAAGTCTTTCTGATTCTAAGACCTCTGTCCTATCTAGTATAAGAAGCGTCTGCTCTGAGTACAGCCCAAACCAGATTAAAATGTAATTTGGAGATATCTAGCAAAATAAATAAAAACGCAATAGAAAACTACAATAGACAACAGAATAGAATAGAGGAGAATAATATTAATATGTGGTTTTCTATATGACCAAGTGGCTAGCAGGGATCCTTATGTATGGGTTAGTGGTCCGCATTTCTACTTGAGTTTGAAACTACTAGATTAGATGACCTAACATCCATTCCTGAATCTGAGATTCTGGGATTCTGGCATACAATGAATGTACTCTGTGGGTGCAGCAGAAGTTCCTGATTTGGTGATTTCAGGATCAGTGTCATAATTTATCAACAGCCACACGCACTTTATTCACCAGGAAGGCTTATGTGACTGTGCTGGCATGAGACTTGAACATTCCTACTACTGTACTCCCACTGAAGGCCTGTATCAGAATAGATTTTTCCTCCCAAAAGATAACTTTATTTGGTATCTGACTGACAACACATTTTGACATATCTGGTCTTATTCCTGCCTTACCTACTCACATTGCATAATTTTTCCATCCTCAACTATATTCTCCCTTGGTTTTCTATTACTATTTCTTCTCACTGCATGCTTTGGAAATGATACCTTTGGTGATGAAGTCAAACTGAAGGCAGTGTAGAAGTAAGGCCTAAACGAGGTGCTGGAGTCCCTCCAAAAAGTTGTGGGAAAGTGAGAATCCAAATGGTGCCAAATGGACCTGTATACAACTTGGACAGGATCCAGAGATCTGAAGATGTCTGAATTCTTTTCGGCTCATCCTTCCAATAGAAATTTTCCCAAAGCAAGTTTGGAGCCCCAAAGGATAGCATTTCATCATAACTGAAAGTTTTGGCAACATTCTCCAAAAATCTACGAGGAAGTTTGCTGCCATAACTGAAATCTGGAAGACTTCTCTCATCATAAAGTTGAACTTGTGGACAATATCAAAGTGTCAGGAGAAGCTAGGGACTTTGGGTTGTTAATAGCACCCTAGCCACACTTCATAATTGGGCCATTCAGTATATGGGAACAAAACTACTGAACTCCAGAGTTTGGTATCTTCTGTCCACAAATGAGATTTAAGGGTTGTTAGCAATTTTAGGAGAAAATCTCGAAGAGATTTCCTGGAGCTTTAATGCTTAGGCCACTTCTAACCAAATTAATATGAAACAAAATCATATCTATGGGATTTTCAGCTTGTAAGTGTAACCATGTAACATTTAAGTTATGCACAAAATTATTGATGCTTGAGGTTATAATTTCCTCAATATTATTGGGAATTGTTAAACATGAAGAGTGAATAATTTATTGCCCTTAACATAATGAAAAGAAGTAACATGGCATAATATACAAAGATTTTGGCCTTGGAGCCAACTTGGGTTTAAGTTCTAACTCTTACACATGTTGAATGTGTGACCCTGCACAAGTCCCCTGATGTCTCCAAGTTCTAGGCACCTCTTTTGTGTTATAAACTGCTGACAGGATGCTGATCTATACTAGTTAGAGACATCTCCTCATTGAAAATTCCCTACACCATTACAACCAAAGTCCAGGAAAAGAAATGAGATAATGCATTATATAAAAACAGCTTTGCAAATTTTAAAGGACCATAAACATGTCAGTTGTTATTAGTATAGTTCTGTTCTGAAGGAATGTGGGTTGTATAAATGTCAGAAAACACTGGCTAACGTTCATAGAAACGAGGAATAAATTTGAAAATCAATGAATTATCTTTCATTTACAATTAATTGAAACTGTTTCTTTAACTAATAGGCCCTGCTTTTGTTCCAGATCAAAAACATAAACAGAATTATAGACAATGTGGAACTATTGCAATTGTGTGCAATGCTTTTCTCTTATCTTTATCCAGTTTTCTAATTTGGCATGGATTTTATCATTTGCTGTACCAATGGTGAGACTGCAAATAGATAACTGATCCAGAAAGTACTCCTACATCAGGAAACAGTCATATTGTCTCTGTTAGAATACAGTCAATTTCATTTTTTGTGATTCTGTTCAGTGCTCATCATCTCTCTAGCCCGTCCAGCTTCCTTCTTGAAGAATGTAAGCATAATATTATGGGGAGGAGACTGGATTTAGAATCAGAGGACCTTGTTTTGAATTCTAGTTTGGGCTATGTACTGCCCATGTGACCTTAGCAAGTGACCTAACCTATATGAGCCTTAGTTTTCTGATTTGTAACATAAGAGGTTTGGACTAGTTTGCCTCTGAGATCTCTCTGGATCTCTGGCTTTAAATCTATGATTCTATGATATACATGATAAAGTGCTGGAGTGGAGTCAGGAAGACCTGAGTTCAAAGCCAGCCTCAGACAATTAGTAGCTGTGTGACCCTAGGCAAATCACTTAATTTTTGTTTGCCTCAGTTTCTTCATTTATAAAATGGGGATAATAATAGCACCTACCTCTTGGGTATGTTGTGAGAGTCAAATGAAATAACATCTATAAAGTACTTTGTAAACCTTAAAATGCATTATAAATGCTAAATATTGCCATCATCATTATTATTATACATCTGAGTGAAAAGAATAGTATTGGCCTCTTTCATTTCTTAACACTAATCTATGTTTTCCTAATTTCCACCATATTTGTTTCCATCTTTTCCTTGGCCCACTTCGAAATGGAAGCTATCAAGCATGAAGGTATACGCCGTATTGGTTTTTCTTTAAGATCAATGCTCATCAAGCTCTCACAGAATTTCTCTCTTTCTTCCTTCTTTGTAACTATGTTCATTATGAAAACATTTATTTACAACTTGTTATATTTTCTGATTTAATTAAATGGGAAGTTTAGACTAGAGATAAGTCCCTTCTAACTCTAAATTTATAGTTTGTGAAGAGGAAGTTAAGTGGTATAGTGAATACAGTACTGGACTTTGAATTAAGAAGACTTGAATTCAAATTTTGCTCATAGATTTACAAGGCATGTGACTGTGGGTGAGTGGCTTAAACTTTCGCAGCCTCAGTTTCCTCATCTATAAAATGGGGATAATAATAGCACCTATGAAAAGTGCTCTGAAAACCTTTACATAAATGAAATTATTTATTATTATTATTATCCTATGAGTCCACTTATTTACCCCTCAAGTCTCTCAGAAATGGATAGCCATCTTTTTAACATAAATATTCTACCAATAAAACTTTCTAATTGAGAAGCATAGAATATCAAATGAGTCAATACAGAAAAAGAAAGCTATAGACCAATTTCCCTAATGAATATTGATGCATAAACTTTAAATAAAATACTAGTGAAGAAATTACAGCAAAATATCACAAAGATCATACATTATGACCAGATGGGATTTATACCAGGAATGCAAGGCTGGTCCAATATTAGGAAAGCTATTAGCATAATTAACCATATCAATAACAAAATCAACAGAAATCATATGAGTATCTCAATAGATGCAGAATAAGCCTTTGACAAAATGCAGCATGTATTCTTATTAGAAACACTAGAGAGCATAGGAATAGATGGAACTTGACTTAAAATGATAAGTAATATTTATTTAAAACCATCAACAAGCATTGTCTGTAATGGCGATAAGCTAGAAGCAAGGATGCCCATTATTACCTCTATTATTAATATTGTACAAGAAATGTTAGCTATAGGAATAAGAGAAGAAAAAGAAATTAAAATAATTAGAATAGGCAATGAGTAAATAAAGCTATCACTCTTTGTAGATGATATGATGTTATACTTGGAATATCCTAGATAACCAACTAAAAAAAAAACTACTTGGAATTATTAACAGCTTTAGCAAAGTTGCAGGATATAAAATAGAACCCCATAAATCATTAGCAATTCTATATATTATCAACAAAGTCCAGCAGCAAGAGATAGAAAGAGAAATTCCATTTAAAAAAATTGTAAACACTATAAAATATTTGGGAGTCTACTTACCAAGACAGATCCAGGAACTATATGGACACAACTATAAAACACTTTTCACACAAATAAAGTCAGATCTAAACAATTGGAAAAATATTAATTGCTCATGGGTAGGCCAAGCCAATATAATAAAAATGACAATTTAACCTAAATTATCCTATTTATTCAGTGCCATACCAGTTAAACTATCAAAAATTATTTTATTGAGCTAGAAAAAATAATAACATTCATCTGGAAGAATAAAAGCTCAAGAATACCAAGGGAATCAATGGAAAAAAAGTGTGAAAAGAAGGTAGCCTAGCCCTACCATATTTCAAACTGTATTATAAAGTGGTAATTATCAAAACTATGCGGCATTGGCTAAGAAATAGTATGGTGGATCAGTGGAATAGTACAAATTACATTATAGTAAAAGACCATAGTAATCTAGTATATGATAAACCCAAAGATCCAAGGTTTTGGAACAAAAACTCATTATTTGACAAAAAATGCTGGGAAAACTGAAAAACAGTATGGCAGAAATTAGGTATAGACCAACACTTCACACCATATAACAAGACATGGTCAAAATGGGTACAGGATTTACACATGAAATATGATACCATAAGCAAATTAAGAGAGCATGGAATAGTTTATCTCTCAAATTTTTGGATAAGGGAAGAATTTAGGACCAAAGAAGATATATAGAGCATTACAAAATAGATAAAACAGATAATTTTGATTATATAATTTTTTTTGGACAAACAAAACCAATGAAACCAAACTTATAAGACAAGCAGAATACTGGAAAAATATTTGCAATAAGTATCTCTGCTAAAGGCTTCATTTCTCAAATATATAGAGAACTGAGTCAAATTTATAAAAATATAAATCACTCCTCAATTGATAAATGGTCGGAGGCTATGAAGTGGCAGTTTTCAGACAAAGAAATCAAAGTTATCTATAGTCATATGAAAAAATGCTCTAAATCACTATTGATTAGAGAAATCCAAATTAGAACAACTCTGAGGTACCACCTCACACTTATCAGAGTGGCTAATATGACAAAGAAGGAAAATGTGGGATGTTGGAGGTGATGTGGGACAACTAGGACACTAATGTACTGTTGGTTGAGTTGTGAACTGATCTAACCATTCTGGAGAATAATTTGGAGATATACCCAAAGGGCTATAAAACTGTGCTTGCCCTTTGATCAAGCAATACCACCACTAGATACATATCCCTAGTAGATCAAAGAAAAAGGAAAAGGACCTACATGTACAAAAATACTTACAGCAGGTATTTTTGTGGTGGCAAAGAATTGGAAATTGAGTGGTGTCCATCAATTGGGGAATGGCTGAACAATTTGTGGTACATGAATGTAATGGAATACTATTGTTCCATAAGAATTAATGAGCTGAAGGATTTCAGAAAAACCTAGAAAGGCTTACATGCATTGATGCTGATTGAAGTGAGCAGAATCAGGAGAACATCGTATATAGTAACAGCAACATTGTACAATGACCAACTTCGATAGGCATAGCTTTTCTCAGTGCAATGATCTAAAACAATTCTAAAAGATTCATAATGGAAGATGCTATACACATCCAGAGAAAGAACTCTGGAGTCTGAATGCAGATTGAAGCATATTATTTTCTCTTTTCTTTTCTTTCTCATGGTTTTCCCCTTTTATTCTGATTCTTCTTTCACCACATGACTAATGTGGAAATATTTTAATATGATTGTATAGGTATAGCCTATATCAGATAGCATGCTGTCTTAGGGAGGGGGAGGGAAGGGAGAGAGAAAAAAAAATTTAAAACTCAAAACCTTATAAAAGTGAATGTTGAAAACTAAAAAAAATAAACTGACTTTAAAAAGAGAAAAGGACCTGTTTGTTCAAAAATATTTATAGCAGTTTTTTGTGGTGGCTAAGAATTAGAAATCTAAAGGATACCCATCAATTGTAGAATGGCTAAACAAGCTGTGCTATATGATTGCGATAGAATATTATTGTTCCGTAAGAAATGACAAGCCGGATAATTTCAGAAAATCCTGAAAATACTTACATGAACTGATGTATAGTGAAGTGAACAGAATCAGAACATTGTCCATAGTAACAGCAATATTGTGTGATGAAGAATTGTGAATAACAGCTATTCTTAGCAATACAATGATCCAAGACAATCCCAAAGGACTAAGGAGAAAGCATACTACCTGCCTCTGCAGAAAGAACTGATATTGATTGAATAAAGACTGAAGCATGCTATTTTTCACTTTCTTTCTTTTTTATTTTATTTGAGTCTTCTTGTACAAAATGATTCATATGGAAATGTTTTACATAATTGCACACGTGTAACCTATATCTGATTGATTACCATCTCAGAGAGGAAGGGAGGGAGGGAGAGAGAGATAGAATTTAGAACTCAAAACTTGAAACAAAAATGTTAAAAAAAATTTAAAAAAGGAAGAGAAGGCTTAAAGGGCCCATGAAGCTATCTACACACATTTGGAGGGTTATCATGGGGAAATGTGATTAGACTTTTTCTGATGGTCCTAAACTCTACTCAGATGCTACCTTGTCTATGCAACCTCTCCTCATCTCTCATGCTGCCCCACACAAATTACCTAGTACTTATTTTCTATGCAGTTAGATATATTTCCTCCCTCCTTCTGACAGAATGTAAGCTCATTGAGAGCAGCGACCATTTGTTGCTGTCTTATTGTTCTTAGCACCTAGCACAGTGTGCCTGGCACCTACTAGATGTGTAATAAACTGTTATTGACAGAAAGATAGCAGAATTAAATAAGTGTGAAACAAGTTTATTAGGCCTAATAAAAAAGATAAAACTTATTGGCCGTTAGAGTCATCCAAAGGTTGAATGGAATTCCTTGGGCTTTCTGTAGTTTTGGACACCTGCCCACTTGCCCCTTCTCTCCATTCCCCCATAACCCCCGGCCCCCATCTCTGCGCAGGGAATTCTCTTTCATCGCTTGGTTTTGGAAGCACCATACACCACTTGTTCTACTCTTATCCCTAATTACTCTGTCTGCTTCCTTCCCTGGCTCCTCGGCTTCCCAGCTCCTCCGAGAGATCGCTCCTCAAGGGTCTATCCTTCATTTTCTTCTCTCTACATTCTCTTCATTTACAATCTCATCCACCACCACTACTTCCCCTACCACTTATATGAAGATGACTAATATATCTTTTGATGTCTTTCTGAATTCCAAGGCATTCCTCCTGTTGCCTATGGAAATTTCCACCTGGATTTCCCGTTGTTATCTGAAACTTAGCATGTCCAAACCTGAGTTTATCACTTCTCTCCCTGCACTTGCCTTTACCTTCACTGATTCTCTTTTGTAGCACAACTACTGCTCAGTCATCCATGTTCAAAGCATTTGGGTTAGCCCTGAGTCTTCCCTCTCCCTTATCTCCGGTGCTCTTACTATCATTTGCAACTTATTCCTTTCTATTTTCCCTAATTTCACCTCCCCAATATCTCTGGCATCCATTCAGTGTTCTCCATTTGCATTCTAGTCACTCTAGTACAGATCTTCATTTCTACCTTCAGTGTTTTATTATATTTACATTACATTATATATGATATTGATATTACAATAGTCTTCTTAGAGGCCTTCCTGTCCCTATTCTTCCCTCTGTAGTATATCTTTCGTAATTCTACCATAATCTTTCTTATACATAGATCTAATCATGTCCCTCTTTTCTTTCCAAATTTTAGGAACTTTACATTATTTTCTTTGTGCATTCAGACTCCTCAGCCTGCCATTCAAAGTCTTTCCCAACATGATAACACAATACTTTGACATCCTCGTCCTATTATTTCTCCATGTGCACCCTGTGCTCCAATTGAACTGGACTGTTCTTTGCCTCTGAATCCCCATTCTAAAATGTAAGTTTCTTGGAGGCAGAAACACATCTTGTCCAAATTTTATAGTTGTCAGAACCTAATATCCTGCTCCGCAGAAGGTAGGGGCTTTATAAGTATTCCTTTTTGTTGTTTCAAGATCAAATCATAGACCAAGAGATGTGTTACTAGAAGGAACTTTTAGAGACTGTTCTAGTCCAACTCCACCAATTTATAGGTGAGGAAACCAAGGCCCAGAGATTCAAAGTAACTTGGCCAAAGTTACAGAAATAGTAAATGGCAGAGGCAGGATTCTAACCCAGGGCCCCAGACCTCACAGCCAGTATGCTTTCCATCATACCTCTCTGCTGTTGCTCTTTAAACTGCTGTTCTATGTATATTTTGGCTTTGTCCCTATTCCCCAGAGACAAAGGCTAATGGAACATGATTTTCAGAGACCCATGCACTGCTTTCCAGTCTCCCAGCCAAGATGGTTCCATAATGACTGAAGAGATTTTTATTTGTTCCTTCTCTTGGGGACAAAGCTATTTGTACTTTGAAAGAAAACATGAGAGACCGTTCAGATGCTCAACTGTGACATTCTGTGACTGAAATTAATGCATATGTCTTTGCTAAAGACCAGCTCCCCAAAGAAAAGCTGAGCTCTAATTATGTCTAAAGCAAGTCAAAGCCTGGGTTATTTACAGCTTAGAATCAGGTATTTTGGACAATTTAAAATATGTCACACACTGAAAACTTGGAACCTAAAGGAATTTCTCTCCCCAAACCCACAAGCAACATGGCTTTGGTTAGAACGAGGAGGAAAGGTCAGACAAAAGCAGGGTTGACACAAACCATTTTAATATTCAGAATGCACTGGCTTCCCTTTCTGGTTGTTTTTAATCCACTTCTTTCTTGTGCCTCTTTCATTTCCTGTTGTCATTTGAAACAGAGACTCCCTGATACCCCAATTAAAAACAATGTTTAGCCTGAAACAGAACATTCCTGGAATCTCCTGGGTTAATCTGTTGCTAGGATTGTGGAATTATATGCCTCTTTGGAGATATATGTGTGGCCTTGGGCAAGTCACTTAATCTCTATGGATTTCAGTTTCCTCCCCTGTAAAATGAGGGGGATGGCCTAATTTTCTTCTGAAGTCCTTTCCAGCTCCAAATCCTGTGAGCCTATGATCTCATTCAATCCTGTCATTTTACCAGTAAGAAAATTGAGACCCAAAAATTAAAAAAAAAAATTGATTTATCCAAGGTCATTAGTCATTTACCCAGGTGAGGAAGTGGAACTTGTATTCATGACTCACAATGTTGAGATCTCTTTCCAAATATTGAAGTGTGAGTTTCCTGGAGAGATTAATTTAGTTATCACTATTGTTCATTTGAAAATCTGTCTCCATTTCCTGAACTTTGCTTCTCCAATGAGCCTAGAAATTAAGTGGAAAGAGCAAAGTTTTGCCTTAGTTATATTATCTCAACTCCTGGGACACTTGGTTGACCTAAAGGCATGAGACACAGAACAGATTTTCAGACAGTCAAAAATCTGTGTTTATGAGTCCTATTTTTTACACTTCCTGGGTTTCAGTTCTCTACACATTTTAAAAAATCAATGTTTATAGACCATTAACATGTATGAAATGCTAAGAAAAAATTGCAGTGTTGTGTTTATGAAAGCACAGGGGAAGGATATTCTGTAAATGTGTCCATAAAGGCTTCTCATGAGAAATCAGCAGAAGTTTGTGTTAATGCGTGTCTATTCTAGGGCTCGGTGTGCACTCGAGCTTGTGGTTAGGTAATAACTAAGAGTTATCTGGAAATTACTCCCATCTCTCTCTTTGACTTAGCCTTATGCTGGTGGCAAGATGTGTATTTCATCATTCTGAGGGTTCTCCAAAATGTCAGGCTGAAAGCATTGGACCCAAGCGCAAACTTCTGAGTGGATAATACTGTTGCTGAGTCCACAGTCTCACTCAGTAGCCTTAGGTCACTAGTTTGTGTTGTTTTGTCTCTGAATGTGGTTTTTGACTTGAATCAAAACAGTAAAAAAGTGGGATTTGGATTATAAATGTAAAACTGGAAGGAAACTTAAAGGTGACTTATCCCAATTATCTCATTTTATAGATGAGAAAACTGACATTAACATAAGTGAAATGACTTTTCCAAGGTCAAACAGATGAAAAGTAAAAAAGCTGAGATTCAGATTCAGATCCTCAGATTTCAAGTCCATGGATACTTCCACAGTCCCAGGCTGCCTCCATAGACTAATATAACCTGTAGGATATGTCAACTGAGACATTGTTAGTTTGAACTCCGACTTAGAATTTGTTTGGAGATATGTATATATAATTATAAAGCCATCTCGTCCAAAACCAAACTCTCTGAACTGGTAGATACGGGGAAAATATTTACACAATTCAGCAATCATACTGAGGATGAGGAGGGGATGCATCAGGAAATAGAAAGTTTGAATGTGTAAATGTTCCTGATTTCCTCCAACAAATAAATCACTAGTTTTGTGCAGAGCCCAGGTGGCTCTGCAAATACTTGGATAAGTCTCACTCAGGATCAGTCCCATTTTCTACAAAAAGGTTTTTCTGGTTGCCTGTGGATAGATACACTATCTAGTAGAAGGGACATCATTTCTATCCCTCAGCTGCCAAGAATTTCTCCAAATTCAGTCAGTTAATAAATCACTATTTTAAGAACGCCTCTGCATTTAGAGCATTCAAGGACTATACTCCCCAAACTCCTAGTGAGAGATTAGTGTGAACTTTTATTGCATCCTGTCTGAAGTCTTATAATTCCTGACTTTCCCTCCAGTGGGTACAATTGAGCCAAAACTGAATTAAAGGGAAAGTCTGTACCAAGAAGATTCCAAGTGTATTTCTGTAGTATCTAGTACAGAATCTTAGAGTTGGGAGAGACTGTAGAGGTCACCTGGTCCAGTCATCTAGCAAACACATGAATTCCCCATGTCTCTAAAACACCTGACTTTCTTTAACAGAGGGAAAGGACAGAACTCATAGTTTTAACAGACTGGGCAAGAAATAAAGCTCCTGCTCACCAATGATGGGAGTATCACAAAAAGTTCATTCATCCTTATGATCAAAGTAAAAATATCCAACACAATTATTTCTTTGAGGATTAGGTGTGAAGTGCTAAAGAGCTGGGGCCTGAGCCTTTAACTAGCTTTACACAGTATCTGATCCAAGGAGAGTTCTGATATTCTTTGTCCTGGTCAGACTTCACTGGAATAATGTATTCAGTTCTGAGCACAACATTTTAGTAACCTGAGTGAGATCCAGAAGAAGGTCACTAGAATGATGAGGCTACATATGACACTTGTTGTTTGAACTTTGTTCTTGAAGAGGACCATGACGTCAGAAAGATGATATCATGACTTGTAAGTGAATTGGATGTCAATGAGGAAGGGCCTTGCAAAGTAACCAGCTTCACTTTCTCCTCCAAAGCCATCTGAGTCCAGTGGCCAAATATAGATCAGGATGGGTGAAGATGGCCCTGGATTATGATAGTGTTATATTAAGAACAGTTGAAAGAACTGTTCAGCCTGTGGAAGAAAAGGTTTGGTGGAAGGGCATGATAGCTGCCTTCAAATATTCAAAAGGGTGTCACGTGGAAGAGAGATTTGATTTGCTCTGCTTGATCTCAGAGAGTAAAACTGGGGAAAATTGGTGTGAGTTACCAAGAAGCAGATGTTGGCATGATAGAAGAAAAAACTTTCTAACAATTAAAGTTATCCAAGAGTATAAGTTATCCGAATATGTAGTGAGTTCCCTGTTACAGAAGTCTGTAAGTGAAGGCTGAGTGATACTTTGAGTACATAGGAGATTGAATTCTGTTTTTAGCTTTGAATGGGCTTAGATGACTTCTGAGGTCCTTTATGATTCTGAGATTCTGTGATTCTGACTATGTGGTGACTTCTAATAATATTTGGCATTGTGGTATAGTAAATGTTGAACCTAGAGTCAGGAAGACATGGGTTCAAACCCCACCTCAGATATTTATTAACTCTGTGGTCCTTGGCAAGTGATTTAACTACTCTGGACCTCAGTTTCTTCATATGTAAAATGAGGAGGTTATGTTAGGAGGTTTTACATAGCTTCTAAGGTCTCTTCTAACTCTAAATCTATGACCCTACTATTTGACGACGGTGATTGTGTTTGTTAACATAATTTATTGAGTATCCATTGAATGTATGACACTGTTAAGAAGTACTGTCAATTCAAAATGCCAAAAAAACCCTGCCTATCTTTGATGGATTTCTAATTTGAACAAGAGGTGGTTTGCCATTTGAAATGTACTCCTTTTTTTTTTTTTTTTTTTTTTTTTTTTTTTTACCCAAAACCCTTGGGGTTTTTAATCTGGGTGTAGGGGGCAGGGGGAGGGGGAGGAGGAAGGAAGGTAGGGCTGGGGGCAGGGTAGGCATCCTAGTCCTTCCTGGGTATTTCCTGGGTCTCAGCTCAGGGTGATCGCCATGGAGCAGAGGGGTCACACCACCTCTGGATGGCTCCCAGGGTTCGGCTCCCCAGCTCATGATCCCAGCGCTTTCAGGATAGCTTCATTGGCTTCTATCCGGATCTGAAGCTCGGCCCGGGCTGCGTCTGATGCCCCGGACAGGTCTGAGCGCGCCTGTTCCAGATTGGATTTGGCGGCCGCCGGTCCGGCGCGTCCGGAGTCACGGCTTCTACTGCCAGCAGCTGCCCCGAGGAATCGGCGTTCACTCTGACACAATCACTGCTCACAAAATGCTTGGTGGTGGTGCCATCTTTTGCGTGCACGGTTCCCACACCGGGCTTCAGCACCTGCAGGGAGGGGACATGGGCGGCGAGGATCCCAAAGGCCCCACTCTGGGTAGGGACATCCATCTGCTTCACATTGGCCTCACCGAAATACACCTGCGTCGGGGAGGCGAAGGTGAAGGTCATCTGGCCGGGGGTGGGGGGGCCTGGCTTAGGCGCCGGCTGGAGGGGCCGGAACCCGGGCTGGGCGCAGCAGGTTGGGACCGCAGAGGCGGAGCAGGGCGGTGGGCAGCATGGCAGCGGCGGCGGACAGTCCAGGTAGCGGGAGCAGGAGAAAGGGCTGCCGGGCCAGGGATGGAGAGGTAACTAAAATGTACTCCTTTCTCACCTTTTAGACTCCTTTGTTATTTATTTGTTCCAGTCCTACTTTTCCTGACTTCTTTGTGAGGTTTTCTTGGCAAAGAGACGGGAGTGGTTGGCCACATTCTTCTCCAGTCCATTTTACAGATGAGGAAATGGAGGCAAACAGGGTTAAGTGACTTTCCTAGGGTCACACAGCTAGTAAGTGTCTGAGGCTGGGTTTAAACTCAAGTCTACCTAACTCCAGGTCTAGACCACCTCTCTACTCCTTTTACACTCCCTAGCTTCCTTAGAAGCATAGTTTCTCTGCAAGCCCTTTACTGACCATTCTTAACCAGTTGTTTACACTTTTCTCTTTTTCTCATATTACTTTGTACTCACTAATCTATGGATACCTTATGTCATAGGTAAGCTTCTTGAGGGCAGGGACGTTTCATTTTTGTTTTTGTATGTTCATCATCTGCCACGGTGCACAGTAGACCTAAGTTCTCCTCAGGCACGAGTGAATGACAGCTATAACAAATGGATTCAGGCAGGCCCCTTGATGTGTCTGGAAGACAGAAGAGCTCCTTCAGTTTAGCAAATTCCTAACATATAGGCAGAGGTTGGGTTCTCTACTTAATCTTTACATGTCTCTCTGTCTTCAGTTAGCCCCTGTCCCTATGTGGTTGAGGCAAAATTCAGCTTACTGGAAATGTTTGGGTAATGAAACAACAGGTTATGCCACAGTGTCTGTGTAGGTAGGCATTGGGAGAAGTTGGAGAAAGAAATGACTTTTTCTTGGAATTTCCTTCAACCTGGGTCAGTCAGTCAGTGAGCATTTATTAAGTGCCTACTATGTGCCAGGTACTGTGCTAAGTGCTAGGGTGAAAAGAAACACAAAAGATAGTCCTTCACTCAATGAGCTCACAATCTAATACTGGGGGGGGGAGAAAAAATGCAAACAACAATGTATAACTAAGCTATACGCAGGATAAATAGGAAATAATCAATAGAAGGAAGGCATTATAAGTAAAAAGGATTACAAAAGGCTTTCAGTAGAAGGTGTGATTTTAGCTAAATAATAGAGTCCATTTGAGTCCATAATAGATTTCCAGTCTCATGTGCAACTATTTTTTTTATTATGCTATGTTATGAAATTGTTTGTTTTATTCCATAAATTAAAAATAAAATAAAGTAATACAGTTTAAAAAAAATAAACAAATTATGTGATTCTGTCTCAGACAATGGCTCTGATTGAATCAGAAAAGATATACAGGCCCTGTTCACACTCAGGCCTAGTTGTTTGATTCAAATAAAAAAATTGTTTGTTTTTTTCACCCAGTTGAGGCACCAGAATAAAAATGGGGATGGTTTCAACCCCACCCTTGCATAATCTTCAAATACTTGAAAGGAAGTGGAAGAGGGTGTAAGGGGGAATGTTCCTTGTGGTTTCATTAGAAACCTGGAAGAGGTTGACCCAATATGTCCTAACATTCCTAAAAATGAAAGGGGTAACCTCAGGAACAGTGAGTTCCATGTTACTAGAGTTGTTCAAATAGAGAATTAGTATGTATTCCAATGGACCAGTCAGGAACCAAGCAGGGATTAAACCTCAGTGTTCTTTCTGGGATAGCACATTGCTTCTAGATCAGTATTGTCAAACTTAAATTGAAATGGAGGCCACCAATTTATATCCCTGCAGGACCCCTGTAGGCTGCACATTGACATAATTTTAAACGTAATGTTACCTATGGTTTTTTTATTTTTATTTATTGTGCTAAATATTTATATTTTATTTATTTATTTATTTATGTTTTTATTTATATATTTATGCTTTAATCTGGTTTGGGCCACACTTGGGAGTATTGTAGGCTGCCTGTGGTCTGTGGACCACATGCTTGACACTTTGGATGGCTTTGATAGTTGACTCATCTATTAACTGTTGTGAAGCAGCCTGTGTGAGTCCTCTGCAGACCAAGGAGTCTCATATCCCACTATGTGGTCTGGCTCCTTAACAGAAAGTTCTCTAAGCATTCAATGGCTTAGGAAGAAGTACAAAAGTTATAATTTGTTACCAGGCTTCAGGTGGGTCACGGGGACATAATTCTACCTCTACTCTCACCATAATTAAGTCACTAGAGACACTGGATGTTTCTGGCTGTTTCCCAAGATACAGGGAATTTCTGCAAGCTAAGGCTTTGCTTCGAGTTCAGCTGGCATAAGACTAGAGAAGTGTTTCTTTTACACATGCTCCAGATTTCCAATGGTTGTAATCTTAGGGAACTGGATATTACTTTGATGAAGTGAGAGCTACAACCCAATAATTTTTTTTTTAAATGACAAAATCAACAAATGGCAGAAAAAAGTCTGAATAGAATAAAATACCATATGAATTTGAGTCACTATGCCCACAGCAGGACAGCGTGCATCCTTAGCTCCCCATCTCTGTGCATCAACCTTTGACATTTTTTATCAAACCAAAAAAATCCTTTTAGCATCAACAATTCAAACCATCCCCTTGTCAGCAGCATCTTTCACTTCCTACTGTTTGTCCAACCCACTTGACATAACTATCACCAGGTTCATACTGAATAAGGGGTATTTTCAATTGGTGCATGAAAGTACCTATCAAGCCTGTCATGAAAAAAAAAAGAGAGAGATGTCATTCCCTAGGAAGTATGTCGAAAGAAGGAAAAAAAGGGCGATCCTCCCTGTCTCTGGAATCTTTCCACAGATCATAATCAATAGACAAAGATGGCTGATTTTCTCAAGTTTTCAGAGACTCCATCAAACAGACCTTTGAAGTATTTATTGAACATAAAGCAAGATTACAATAGCAGATAGTGTTGGAATTGAAGCCAGGAAGAGCTGCCTCAGATACCTACTGGCTGTGTGATCCTGGGCAAGTCACTTAACATCTCTGAGCTTCATTTACAAAATGAGGTGGTAGGAATAAATCATCTCCAAAAGCCTTTGATCTTATGATGTGATACTGTGTGTTGGGGAATAGATTATTACAGTATATAGATTTAAAACTAGAAGGGAAGTTAGAGGTCATCTAATTATAGCCCTTGGGCATGCCCTTTCTCACAAGGATACCCCTTGTGGATGGAATTAACCTATGCATCGACACCCACACAATACCAGAGCTTGTGAGCCCCAAACATTGTATTTATTTTCAACAGCTAGCTGGAAGACATATTAGTTCAAAACAAAAGATGTTAAGTCAAATAGCATTGCAAATGAAGTAACAAGGAAAGATTCCCAAATTCACATTACGGGATAAAATCTTACCCAGATTACTATCCCATCAGTGGGGAAAGGCAGGCATGACAAGAACGCACAATACCAGGGAACTCACCTGGAGGGCAATCGTATAGAAAATACATATGGACAATGAAAATGCTAGGAGGCATATATGTCAGAAACTCTTGTAGTCAAAGGCATATGACAGAGGTGAGGTAGATGTGTGGTCAGGCCAGGATACATGTGTGTCTAGAATAACTCAAACCTCCAATGCTGCAGGGCCTCCAATATTCTCTGTTGAAATCAAAACACTTTTCTCTGATGCTCTCCACTAGGTATGTCTTCTTTGTTAGATGGCATGTGTCTGCTGAGGACCATGTCTACTGGGCATCCCTGTTAGTCTCATATTCACTGAGAATTTCTCTTCTACTTCCTCTTGGGTTTAAGTTTTTCCAGGGCCATTTACTGCCTCTCTTTTAAAAATACCCAGGTCTCCCTCATCCTTATGTGATCCTCTTAAACTATTATTGTTAACTTTGGAGAAAGTAGTTTCAGTTGAGGAATTAAGTTGGAGGTGAGATTGCAAGGTGTTGAGAAGGAACTAAAGGATAAAATATGGAGGCACCAAATATATCTGGCTTTTTTTTTAAGTGTTTAGCTTTGGGAAAAAAGGAGATAGGATGATAGTTTAAAAATTTCTTTTCATCAATGAATTCTTGAGCCTCTTTTACCAATTCTGTTTTTAAGGTGTTCTTTTCTTTATTATTTTTTGTGCCTCTTTTACCAAGCTGTTAATTTTCTTTTCACAATTTTCTTTCATCACTCTCATTTCTTTTCCCATTTTTCCTTTCTCATTCTTATCTCTTTCTTTAACAAGAGTTAAAAACTCCTGAAAGACTAGGAATTCTTTTTTTTTTTTTTGGTCTTCTTCCAATTAGCATTTTTCTTTGAGGCTTTGTTTGTAGCTGTTTACATGTTGTTGTCTTACGTCTTGGTCTTCCCTCACACTGTAGTGGATTTTTATGGTGAAGTTCTTTTTGTTTGTTTGTTTTTTGCTCATTTTTCTATTCCATTTCTTGGCTCTGAATTTTATGTTAAAATTTGGTTCTGTTCACTTGGGGATGGGGAGGCACTGTCCCAAGCTTCAGACTTTTTTGCACTGCTGTTTTTAGAGCTAGTTCTGGAGGTCTACATGTTTTTGATGATTCCAAGGAGGTGTGATATAGGTAGAGGTGTGGTCACTGCTCTTCTTGTCTATGCTCTGGTCTGTACCCAGAAGGGGCCCCTGCTCCCCTACAGCTGTGGGTGCTAGCTCCTGGAACTGTGCCCAGATCCCCTGAACTCCTATAGTCACAAGGACTAGTGCTCCTCTCTGCCTTGGAACTATGACCATGGCCCCTGTTTCCTTGTGGCTGATCCCAAGTGTTCATTTCTACCCTGAAACTACAACCCAGATCTGTGTAAGGGCAACAGAGCTGCTAAGTAGCATCAGCTGCCTCTAGTTTCAGCAAAAGGTCCTCTGACTTTCTTACTGTCTGATCCTATTACCAGCACTGGGCTGAGAGCTCCCAAAGCTGCTGCTATGCCTTCCACCACTGACGCACTTAACTCCAAGTTTCATTGTTCTCACTCTAGTGTCACAGACCTCTGAGGTGGGAAAATGTCTCACTATGACATTTTGTTTACCACTCCAAAATTTTATTTCCAAGGTTTTTTTAAAGTTGTTTGGAAGGGAATGCTGGGAGAGTTCAGCTGGGTTGCTGCCTGTACTCCACCGTCTTGAATACCAAGAATATTGTTACATAGCTTCATTGTTATGTTAACATGCTAAGCTTCTGCCGTGATCTGAATGCAATTTCTCTAATGCCCACCGGTTCGATTCCCATGTTCCATAACTCTTTCAATATTTAACTCTGTTGTTCATGTTTAGACCTCCAGGGGGCATGATGAAGGCAATGTCTTATCCAGATTTCCTTAATGGATTCGGTACAGTGCTCCATTTTTCACATGACTCTTCTGGTTAAGTAAGCCCAAGAGGAAGCTGCTTAAGCTGACATGACTTCTCTAGTCTTCATAGAGAAGACTTATATATCTTCTGTTCCCTTCCCTCTACCCTATTAAATAGCCCCATCGGGCTTCTCAGATGAATAGGGCTATGGAAAAATGTTATACAATCTCACCCCCTTTACCCAGGAGGTATTTTGGGATATTCCAAATCCCTTGAAAGAATTTTGGCTGGGGATGATATCTTTCCTGACAATGGGATTAGACCATATATTTTAATTATGGCATCTCTAGGAAGGTGGGACAGAGAAACTTGTGTCATCATTTACAGTAGTCTTGTGAAACTCACTAGAGCTAATCCCTGGTCAGGCAGGCTGCCCAGCATTTTCAACTTCCTGAATACACCTTTTACAAGGAGGCTGTGGGTCTCACCTCCCCTATAGACATAATTTATTATACATTTTTGAACGGTCTAAAGGCATAAATTGCTTTCTGGAAGATCAGTGAATTTACAATAAGTAATCAATCTACAAACTCCTCAGTGCCTAATCTGAAACCATTTTTATACTCAGAGATTCTGCTTGAGGGCACTGGAAAATAACTTTTATTGTTTAAATTTAAAATACTTTGTGTTGTCTGTTGGCTGGCTTAGGAAGGGGGAGTAAGGGAGAGTCATGCCAACACAGGTTCATTCAGCAATTATATATTATTGATTCATGAAGTATACTTTTGGAAAAGTCATGAAGAAGGTGCCATTTTGGTGACCAGTTTGCATTTGATTTTACCATCTCTCTATTTAGTGAATTGACAAGCATATGTTCAATATCTATGTTTTATGAGGTATCAGAAATTTAAAGGATAAGCTAGGTGATGGATCTATGTTCCTTCCAGATAACTACCAAGCTCTCATTTCCTTCTAAAATCTATTGTTCAGTTGTTTCAGTCATGACAAGCTCTTGGTGACTCCATTTGGAATTTTCTTGGCAAAGGTATTGGAGTGGTTTGCCATTTCCTTTTCAAGCTCATTTTTTGCTGATGAAGAACTGAGGCAAACAGGGTTAAGTGACTTGCCCAGGCTTCCACAGCTAGTAAGTATCTGAGGTCACATTTGAACTCAGAAAGATGAATCTTCTGACTCCAGGCCCTGCTCTCTATCTACTGGACTACTCAGTTGACCCTAGCTAGAGTGTACTGAACATCATTTATTTGTGCACTTTCCCAAGATCTGCATTCTGTGCTCTCTCACTCAGAATTACAAGCTCTGGTTCAGAAACAATTTATTAGTCTTAGGACTATGGGCTTTTTCGGCTTTGGCCAGGTAGGTTGGTCCTTTTAAGATGAAGAGGCAGTGTAACCAGCATGTTCCAACCTATCAAAACAAAATTATGAAGAGGTATGCCTTGCTACACAATGACTTCTCTGAGACACCTTGTGACAGATATCCTGGAATCAGAAAGACCTGAGTTCAAATCCATTCTGAGATACTTTATAGCTGTGTGGCCCTGGACAAAACATTTAACCTGTTGCCTCACTTAGCTTCCCGGATTGTTGTTAGGTTCAAATGGGATAATATTTGTAAAAATGCTTAACATTGTGCCTGGCACCTAGTAGGTGCTACTTTGTGCTACTATACAAATGCTTATTTTCTCTCCTCACTCTTAACTTTTTTGTGTGAGCATCCAAGATATATGCATTCCTCTGATTTGCTGAAATATGGCTTCTATCCAACTTTATCTATTTACTATCATCCATTTGGATCTTGGCTGTTCTGTTCATCTCATTTTGACTTGGCTGGTATTTTGGTATCCATTCCTTCCTGTTCTCTCAGTTTTGTTTTGTTTTGTTTTGTTTTTTTGTATCTCGTCTCCTTTCTCCAATGTTTGATCCCCCTGATTTACAACCCTAACCTACTTTCTGCCATACGCATTCAAGATTTGACTTTTTTTTTTTTAGTTACCCAGCAAAGGGACATGGAGGATAACAAAGTCACCCTCTATAGGTGCTCAAGAATAAAAAAAATGATTCTTCATGACCAGTGTGACATTCTATGAGGAAACCCACTCGAATAGCTAAGAAAACAAGCTCTCAAGTACCCTGCATCATTCATAGCTGAGAAAAGTCAGCCATTCTTTGGACAGACTGAACAAGCTGAGACAACTAACAGTGACCTACTCCCACTCTGTACTGTCCTATTATGCCCACCATCCCAGACAAATTCATTGTGTAAGAAAGGGAACTTAGGTCTCCCTGCTCTATATGGTCCTCAGACTACATCCATAAGAATGTTTACTTGAAGTCTTGGTCACTGTCACCACTTCGTTCCTCACTTTTCTAAAAATTGACTTCAACATTCATAGCCTTGCTAAAGAAACTGACACATAAGGGTTGTAAAGGACTGTCACAGGAACCCTGGGTAAGTATTATTGTTCCCATTTTACAGATAAAGAAGTTGAAGGTGAGAGAGAAGTTAAAAGAGTTTCCTACAGGCACACAGGAAGCGTCAAAATTAGATTCATAAAGGTCCTCCTCACTACAAGTCCCACATACTTTGCATTTTCCCCATGTTACATCCAAATTTCAGTGATTCCCTCTAGCTGCTTCTCTTAGCTCAAATGTTGCTTCCATTCCTTGCACATTCTAGTCTATCCTGATCTGCATTGGCCCTTAATTGTGGAGGGCTGTGCCTCCAAGTGAGCCGATGTTGCCATCCATTTGCAGTTGGCTCCTTATTCTGTTTTATGTGTCAACCACTCCTATAAGCTGATGTCCAGTGACAGATTCATTCAATCTCAGGTAATGAATTCCTGGTTAATAAGACAGAATAGAAAACATAAAAACCACAACCCTTTTTTTAAGTCTTCATAGCTTCATTAAGAGCCCCTCATAGGGGCAGCTACATGACTAGACCACCGGCCCTGGCATTGGGAGGACCTGAGTTCAAATCTGACCTCAGACATTTGACACTAACTAGTTATGTGACCCTGGGCAAGTCACTTAACCCCAATTGCCTTGCAAAACAAAACAAAACAAAACAAAAAGCTTATCATGCCAAGAAAGCCAACTCTTTTTTAAAGGTTTCTGAAAGACCAGAAGAATAGTGTTAATAGAGTAAGTTGTTAATAAAACATTAACTTACCCCTCAAATTATTAGATATATATGTATATAATATATATATATATATATACACTACAATTACCCCCACAGTAGGACATAGATCTATTTGTTTTCTAAAAATGTTTTTATTGCTGTCTTCTGTTTTTTTTAATATCGTCTTAGTTATTCTCATTATCTTACCCCCTCCTCCAAAAAAACCACCCTACATAACAAATAGATACAAAAGAAGGAGAGGAAAAAAAAACTCAGTACAACCAATTAATAAATTGAAAAAGTTCATAGACATGTAATGTGTCATACCTGTGGACCTCCCACCTCCACAAAGGGCTGAATTGGGGTAGTCTTATAATATCTTTTCATTCAAATCATGATTGATTTTTATGATTTGTTACATTCACTTTTGATTTTGTGTGTGTTTTTTTTTCCATTTACATGTTGTAATAATTGTGCATATTGTTTTTTTGGCTCCATTTACTTCATTCTGTATCAGTTCATGTAGATCTTTCCATGCCTCTCTATATTCAACACGTGCATCATTTCTGATAGCACATTCATGTATCACAAGTTCATTAGCCTTTCTTCAATCACTGGGAATCTACTTTGTTTCCAATTCTTGTTATCACAAAAAAAGTGCTGCTATAAATATTTTGATCTATATGAGGATTTACCACATTATTTGCATTTTTTTCATAAAATGTTTGCACTATTTGTAGCTTCACCAACTTTTTTTTTTTTTGTATAAACGTGCCTATCTTTCCACAGCCCTTCCAACATTGACAATTGCCATTTTTTCTTCATCTTTGATAATGAAGTTCAAGATCTACAGGCTCTGTGGATCCAGCATGGTTTGGAGCTTCTTCATTTCCCTGAACAACTTTTTCATTTAATTTAGCAATCTCTTTTGCCCCAGATTTTGACTATCCTTGCTCTTTGCAAATAATTCACCCTTTCGGTTTCTCAAATACAAGAATCTGCCTTTCAATTCATTTTAGTTCAATCCAATTCCAAACACATTGAGGAAGCCCCTTTTTGTGAGGTGATCGGGGTTAAGTGACTTGTCCAGGGTCACACAGCTAGTAAGTGTCAAGTGTCTGAGGCTAGATTTCAACTCAGGTCCTCCTGACTCCAGGGCTAGTGTTCTATCCACTGTGCGGACTAGCTGCTCCTGAGCCACTTTCAATTTAGAGGGATAAGAAGAAAGACAAAATGAGGAAAAGCAGCACATATTTTCATCTGGATGGAATATGAAGGGGAAATTTTTTGAATTAAGGCTGAAGAGGAGACAGACTGCATGGCACGGTTGAAAGAATGCTGAACTTGGAGTCATGACAGCTGTTTGAATTGCATCTCCATCGTTTATTTAATAGTGTGACCATGGACAAATCACTGAAACTCTATAGGTCTCAGTTTTCTCAACTGTAAAATGGAGATAATAAAGCTTGCAATTCTGACCTCACAGATTTGTCATGAGTGTCAAAGGAGGTAATATATGTAAAGTGCTTTGTAAACTTTAAGGTGCTGTGTAAACATTAGCTACCATAGAGATTGTCTCATTCTTTGTATCCCCTATGTATAACACAGTGCCTGGCACATACAGTAGATGCATAATAAATTACTCGATTATTTTGTGTTGGCCTTTGAATACCACAAGAATGTTCCCAGTCATTCCAAACTTGACTCAATGTTTCTTCCCTGGGGCATTACCAGGGTTCTAAGCACAGAGCATACTTAGGTCACTAGGCTTTTTTCCACTTCTTATAATGTGTCCTGATAAACATTCAGGAAATTCTTCTCAGTCAAGATGGCAAAGACAGCTGATGTGAGGGACTGATAGGCATGAAGCCTCTCCTTCATGCCTTATGCCATAATTCTGATTTCCCTGTGATGTCCAGGACGTCTTGCCAGGAACAAATTGAGCATGGAATATTTCTCATTACTAAGGCCAAAGCCTATGTATTCTCCATACCTAGGGTGTTTCAGGAAACACACACCATTCAGTTTAATGTCCCACAAGAGTCCAGAGAACTACCACAGATCCACCTGCATGCATGTCTGCAGTTCTTCCCAGCCACCCAGCCTTCCTAGGAGGGTAGACCTTCCCTCCAAAAGGAGTTTGGCAGCTACTGAACAAGAAGGCCCCTTTCAAAGAGGTCACGGTGCCTGTGATTTCTGTCCTGCAAAGTTTGTTTAGAAATAGATCTGGTGTCCTGGGAGGACCTCAAGACAAAGGAGAAATGAATAAGTAGACCTTTGTGATTACACCACGTGAAATGCTCCATAGTCTGCCTCTCCTGTCTGCTAAATTGCTTATACTCCCACTCTAGTTGTAATTGGCCTTGATTCTTTTAAGAGCCTTAAGAAGGTAGAGATTCATTTATTGTGTGCTGTTTCCCTTCACACTGCAGAACCAGGATCAGTTTCTCTTGTACTTTTCCATCAGATACACTAACCCTAGTAGTAGGGAAAATTCCTTATATTGTATCAGAGTCATCTTTAGACATTTCTGTACCTGGGACAAGAGACAACAACAGATAAATGGGAGTGGAGGGGAGGAGGAAACTCATTTTGGTGAGGCTACTAGAGGAAGAAAGCATACCTATTGATATAATGACATTTCTAAGCTGTCAAGGGGACAAGAAGTGCTTCCAGAGAGAGGCCACTATGACTGCTACTGTGAGGGCAGGACAGGCAGTCAAGGACATATCCCAAGGAGGGGGGGATTTGTACCCTTGGAATTTTCCTCCATGGGTCTCTAGGTTGCCCTGCCTTAGTTAATGGTTTTACATCATAAGCAAACTCCACCTCTTTATCTAAAAGTTACTGCCTATATTAACCAAGACAAAAAACTAGTTTTGGGATATGAAGTGACCTGAAAATGGCTTACTGGAGATCTTCATTGTACCATATTTCAAGGCAAGCATTATCAGCTAAGCAGTAGGTTGGGGAATTTTCCAGTGTTGGAAGTTAATAGACAAAACCTAACCCAGCTAGTTTTAGTGGAGAATCCCCAAGTCATTAATATGTGGCCTTGTAATATACTACAAGTTGCTATTGGGCTGGTGGTTTACCTTTCAAATTTTGTGTTGCAAGATGAGTTGTCATTCCTTATATATATACCCACCACTGATGGTGGGAGGAAACGTGCAAATGAATTTCATGACATAGGAAACCAACCCTGAATTAAACGGAGACTAAGCCATAATGACCCAGTCTTATGGATCAGTCCACTTCAGTAGACGAGAGCAAGTTGTATGTGACAGCAGGTCATGCCAAAGAAAGTGTTGTTTGTATCAACTGGTAACTAAGCTATTCCACCTGCCCCTGAACAATTCCCCTACAATCATACATAGACATCAGAAGTCCTATAAGCCTTGTTGTATGATAGGAATTGGATGATGGTGGGAACCAATAATCAGGTTTCTTCCATTTCAGAAAAGGGGCAGGATTGTTAGCTCCACTGAGGTTATTATGTAATATAAGCAGCTTACCCAAGGAAAAATAATTGTATTTGCTTTGGATGAAATAATTAGGGCCACCATATTTTCTTCATTTAATTTTCAGAAAACAAAAAAGACAAATATTATCCTAGAGATCTGAATTTTATGTTGTTAATATTCTCAAGCATATTAATATTTTAATATTAAAAACCCAAATTTAAAGGCAAATCTTCAATTTACTTTTCTCCATGGTACCTAAAGTTGATTTTTCATTTTTTTCTGGGTACTTAACAAAAAAAAGCTATCATGTCTAAGGACCCATGGATTCCCAACTAGTTATAAGAGCATAAGCATGAATACTAAACTCTTTCCCCTTTTGATCCCTCATTTTGGTATGAAAGTGATGTTGTATTCTTAAATGCTATGCTACTGAAGTTCAAAGTCCCTCTGGAGCTTGAAGGACTATGAGTATGGCTATGGCTACTTATAGTTTGCTAATCATCCCAGGACAAGTCCAGCAAAGTTCAGAGAGGGGAATCACCAGGTTGGCAGCAGGGTGATGCATTATTGGGGCATAGACCTTCAAAAAGAATATGTACTATGGAATAAGGAGTTATGATCTGGATCAATGATGGCAACATCCACTTCAGAGGAACCACAGAACCTCCAAGTAGTGTAACGTAAGAACTACCACAAGGGTAATCTCACCCACTCCAACCAGTGTAGAAACCTCTCTTAACGAAGCACCAAGAACTGCATCTCCTGATGATTTTCAGCCCCTAAAGGTAAGGAGTTTCCACAACCTTCATTTACCATTATGGATTTATCATCCATTTATTGAACCAAACCTTCCAATGACTAATCTAAATGTTTTTTTTTTTCCAAAAAGATGTCCTATTGGTTAAATAGAGTCACACTTACTCTGAACAAATCTGGCTTATATAAATTTGAGTGCAGCCTATAATTACTGGGGAGGGGTTAGTGCATAGACAAACATTTCATTTTAGGCTATGTGACCTATATTCACAGGCAGCCCATGTACAGACCAGTATGGTAATGCATCCTGTACCATCTCTTAGAGGTAATGAAGTCCATATTTATACTACTAGTCTTACAAAGTGAGATTTATCTTTATTTGCACCAACATCCTCTCTTTCAAGCTCCAAGGGGTCTTCCTCTGGTTCTCATATAGCAGGATTCAGGCTAGGGCCACCCAGTCCATTACTCTTCATTATTTTATAAGCTTCAGTTGTTTCCCTAACAGAACCATGTACTGTTGCAGCAAGGAAGGAGTTTAGAAATCATTTAATTCAACAGTTTTATTTGAAAGAGAAAGTAACAGGCCTGAAGAAGTTGCTTAAGGTCATAGGACAACTGGATGGCATAGCTGGAACTGGCAGCCTAAATTGTAGCCCAGTGTCCTCGTTTCTAAAGTCTGACACATCATCTTTTTAGGTTTTCCTTTCTGAATGGAATATTCCTAACTTTTTGAATCTACCTTCATACATCATGCCTCCAATCTCTTGAGCTTGTTAATTGTCCTAAGTCTATGATAGGAGAAGGCTGGTATCATGGATAGGGCCAGAAGTATCTAGCTTCAAATTCTATGCTTACTATTTAGTTATATGACTTCATTCAAATCATGCAACTGTTGTGTATGTGGCCCATTAGTTATGTGACCCTAGAAAAGATAATAAAACTCTAGCTACTTTAGGCTGTATCTTCTCTACTAAATATCTACTCTATGTAATTAGCTATCTGTATCGGTAGACAGAGTTCCCACATTGGGAGTTCTCTGTGCCAATGAAATCACAGCTCCTTTGCCTGCTGATGTAAATTCATGAAAGTGGATTCCTATTCTTAATCACCCATTGACTTTTATCACATTGTAAGAAGGAAAGGGTACCTCATCTCTCTTATCTCTGAATCAATCTCTTGATCTTAACAATAACATAATTTGTTGGCGAAGTCCCAGGGCTTTTATCTACAGCTAGAAAAGCAAAGCCAAAGGACACCAGAGGGTGCACCTAAGGCAGTCTATCTGATACTTTGTGCTGCAGTCAAGCGCAGGATTTCCTTCATATTTGAACCAGTTCAAATTTGTGCAGAGGGTATCAGATATTCTTTCTTAAAAGTTCACTTGGCAAAAATAATCTCTCAGTTGGCTGCATTGTTTTTTATTGAATTTATGTAATTTATTACCTTGGACAAAATAGAACTTTGCACTGACTATATTGATTAGAATACGTGGTTTATATAAATTGTAAATATGGCTCAAATCAGTGCTATTTTTCAGTGTATATCTAGATATTTATTTTTTAAGTCTCATTTTAACAATATGGTCTATATTAAAAAGCGGTCTGCATTTGGGGAAAAAATGGTTTTATTCTGCCTTAGTTCAGTTCAAGATGGGCTGCTATGCCCATTAAAAACAAAACAAAACAAAACAAAACAAACAAAAACAACAACAAAAATTCCCTTAAGCTGCTTTTATAAATTAGGTTGAGTGGTAGTTTGGGAAGTTTGGCAGATTCCCAGTGATATGAAAATTCTAAGAGCTGTGTTTGTTTTTATTATTTAAAAAATCTTTCAAAACAAGTTTTTCTTTCTCTATTTGTCTGACTTCACTCTCATTCTCCTTTTTCTCCTTATCTCTACCCCCACTATGAAATTGTAGAAATAGTACTGACCTTAGAGTCAGAAAGCACTGGTGTCACAGGCCTGGGTTTACATCCCAATTCCAACGTGTCCTTGTTGTGGATTCCTGGACAACTCCATCTGCCTGAAATTAATTGCTGGTTCATAAAAAGGCAATAATAATAGTTGTATTCTCTACCCTACCCAATTGTGAGAAAAAGATAAAGATGTTAAGTATGGAGTAGAGTGCTTGGTGATATGGTAAGAGATTAATAAATATTTGTTGACTTGACCTGGTGATAATCTTCGGAGAATTAGCTTAGCCTAATTGCAAGAGATACTGCTTACTGTTACTACCCTCTCACTAGTCTTTTAATCTCTGTCTCCTGGCAGCTTCCCTGTTGCCTACAAACATGCATATGTCTCCACCATCCTAAAAACATAAACAATCCCAAAATAACCCTCACTTAATCCTTTCATCCCATCTAGCTATCATCCTCTATGAGCTCCTTGAGATCAAATACTATTTTTTGCCTTTATTTGTATCCTTGGCACTCAGCATAGTGCCTGGCACATAGTAGGCACTTAATAAATGTTGACCTTTGTTGTTGCAATTCCTTGTGATACCGACTCAGACAGTTTTCAGCAGAGCAGTCTAAAGAACACCTAATTGAGTTCATAGCACAGAAGGAAAATATGGCTGTGATGGGATGAATCTAAGGTCCCATAAGAGCACTGAATTAGGGGTAATTTATGGGGAAGACTTTGTATTCCTAAACTTATTAGGGGGATATGTAAAATAAGGACTAGGCTATAAACCCTAGAGATGTATTTGCTTTCACCATAGCTGTCTAGATTTGACCTTACCAGCCTCCAGATTATACACTTTTCTTTAGCCTGCCTGGATTTTCAATGGAGGAAGTATCTCCATACAAGCTGAAGCCCAGTAGTGATTTATTGGTCACTGCAGAAGCCAGGGAAATCTCCTTGCCAAATGTCCTTGATGTTTAACAGGCTTCCACCAGGGCATCTCTTTTCCCTTCCTGTCTCATGGTTTCCATGGTGCATATTATCATATGCTAAATATATTATGATGAGCTATTTACTTTGGTCTGCAGCATGGAGGCCTCCCCAGAAGCTGGCTTTCACAAACAAACCCCTCCTTGACAGCCTTGGAATTTATGAGGATCAAGAAGAAATGGGGTGTGCAAAATAACAAGGTCTCCAAGTTGACTCTGGAGAAGTTGAGGTCTATTTTCAGACACATGGAACTAACTCAGAGAAATGGTAGCAGCGCAAACTTTGCCATTGCATGGACTGGATGGATCAAGTTACTTGGATAATTCAGGGGTGCTTACTTTGGTATATTGAAGATTTCTTGATTCCCCAGGTAGAAATATTAACGCCCCCAATTCAAATCTCAACTCTCCTCCATGTCTTCTTGTTTATATAATGCCTGTCCATGTTTTCTATTAATTTCTCCATAGAAGCTCTATTCCCAAACACTAGGAGACTTTCTATGTCAATGCTTCACTCAAACTGTTAACTCTTTGGTTCTCATTCTTATTATGTGACTGGTTTATCTGCTGTTATTTTCTAGACCTGTGATTTCATTGGCCTAATGAGCTCCAGGTAAGAAAACTTCCTCTGCCAATGGAGGAGAGCAACTACTGTGTAACTTGTAGTATTAGAGAGAGTTTTCTGGATCACTGGCTTGCCAGGGTCTTGCAACCCATATGTGTCCGAGACAGGACTTGAACTCAGATCTTTCTGACTGCAAGATCAGCTCTCTCTCCCCTATGATGTGCTGCTTTTCTCTGTATGCACAGTGTATTTCATAGAGTAGGTGCTTAATAAATGCTTTTCGACTTGCCTTTGTTCCAGTCGTACATTTCTTATGCTAATTTGTGCATGAAATTTATTGTTGGCAAAATGTGGCAGCTGGCTTATGCCCATTATGTATCTTTTTAACTTTCCTTTGGGTTATTTGCAATTTTCATTCTTGCGGAATTGTACAGTGCCAGGATTGGTAATCATAGAGAGGTAGGCTCTTGTTATAACTGATGGAGGTCATGGAAAGGACTCTACCATTTCCCAAATTCAAACAAATGATCTTCCTCCCACTCGTTTCCAGATCCAGGTCATTTCTTTTTCCATTACCTATTCACAGCACACATATAATGGATAGACTAATTCAACGGGCTGTCTGTCTATGGCTTGTCTTAATTTATTCATCATCATCGGTGAGAGAGGATGGGTGTATATTTTTTTCCTAGAAACTTTGGACTGGGAAAAACCTCAGGGTATTAACTACTTTGCTCCCTGCCTCTAAGCAGGCCAACATCAGACCATTCCAAAGGTATGAGTTGCCCAGAATGTTGCCTCACTAACTTGGATGGCACCATGCAGCTCTACTTTTCAGGACGTACTCTGATCTTAACTTCTAGAGCTCAGAAGATTATTCTAAGCATTCCTCACATAACTTTTCTTTCTCTTCTTTTAATTATAGGGAGAAGCAAATAAATACAAACTCTAGTAGTGCTTCCAAGATTACACACATACAGACACACATAAAGATTTTTTTCTGTTCACTTTTAAACTGTTTGTTTTCCTTACCCAAAATAACTAGTTGAATATTGCTTTTAGTAATATATTCTGCACTTCTGCAAATGCCTCAAGGAAGCTCATGTTTTACCAGTGGAATGTGGTGCCCTTCAAGGTCAAAAGGAACTGATCACAAGAGGCCAATATGTTTTTCAAAAGTTTAGACTGTCTGCATCAGAATTGCAAGTTTATAAGCTTCACAGAGCCCTATTTCATGCATGGTTGGAAGCTTTTTCATTTTGGCCTGCAAGACAAGAAACTTTGCTTCTTACTGTGCTAGTGGTGGAAGGTGGAGGATTTAGAAAGAAAAGTGTCCAGCTTCCATTTTCTCAGCACAATTAATGCAGCGCATTTTAGCATCCATATATAGAATCCCAGAATCTCAGAACTGGAAGGGATTTCATGAGAGGCCATATTGTCCAACATGTAATTGACCAAGAATCCCCTTTATACATGTGGGCTGTGATTCTATACGGGAGGCAAATGAGAACAGAACTGAAAAGATTTTTTCCTATCTCCACATATCCTAGTAACAAGGCTCAGAAAATGGTGGAAATATAGATGAATACCATCATTAGAATTGTGTCAATGCACAGCCATTGTAACTTAGGTAAAACATCATGATGAACCAGGCAAATCTGAGACTTGATGTAAAGAAGAAAAAAAAAAACCAATACTAACTTCAAAGTTGGGCCAAGGAATTTGCCTTTTATCTTAGAGGCTATAGGGATCCACCAGAGGTTTTTGAAGAGAGGAAGCTGGGTTTCGGGCATGTGTTGGTTTTCCCATCACTTAGAACCAAATACTCTCTAAATGCCCTCTTTTTGTCTTGGAACACTATATATTGAAGAGCAAAAGAACTGGGGTTCTGGCTGAAAATATCATACCCAGCAAAACATAAATTTGAATGAAAAGAAATGAACATTTAATGAATTGCCAGACTTTTAGGATTTTGTTTTAAAAAACTGAACTTAATAGAACAACCACACTAAGCCAGATATGGAGACACAATTTTGGGGTCCAAACAGCTTGTCCTTTGTCTTAAATAGACAGGACCATATCTGCTGAGGAATCCCAAAATAGGGGAGGGCTACTTTACTTAATAACTCATAAGTTTTCTCAAACATTGATGCTAGATAAAGACCGTGTCAATCTTAAGAATCCAAAGAGATGAACCAAAAGCCACTGGGGAACTTTTAAAATTCTGAGACAGAGACAGAGGCAGAGAGACAGACAGGTAGAGACAGAGATGGAGAGAGAAAGAGAGATACAGAAACTCAGAGAGTCAAAGACAGAGAGATAGAGAGAGGAGAAAGAGAGAAAGCAGAGACCCCTTATTTGAATATGTTTTTTTTTTCTGATTGAAATCACACAAATAATAAAGCATATATATGAAACATATGAGAAAATTTATAAATATATGATATAAATGTGTCATGTCATATAATGTATTATATATCATTGTGTTATATATTATGTCATAATATACAATATAAATATATCTAAGTGTTTATATATTTATATCCATGTAAATGTTTATGATCATATATGATATATATGAGAAACTCATTGAAATTACACTTAGCAGGGATCCTAATTTATTTACCTTTAGTAATTTCTGCTTAAGCCTGCCTCTAAGTAAGCAAGAGAAGTCTTCAGTTTTACTTCTCATGCTTTGAATTTAGATTAATTTATCGAAAAACAAAGAAAAGTCTCTAGGAAAATAAACCAAACAAGAACAGTGATTTTTAGATTTGGTTTTGTTTTTGATTGGTGTAGAAGGAGTCATGACTTGCTCTTGCAATGCTAATCAAGCACAGGGAAAGAAAAAGTTGCCATTTAAAGTAAAAATAACTCCATGCTCCACACACTTATGTAACCCATATGTTTACATATAAGCCATAAATGGGTAACACCTTAACTAATTAGTAAAATTCAAGATAATAAAGATTTTTTTTTGTTAAAAATACTTGTATCTTTTGTATTTATATCACCTTTAGTTCTGAATATATTCCTCCCTTCTCTCATTCCCTTTGTTGGTAAGGTAGCCTTTGCCGCAGCTTATAAGGAATTCAAAGAAGAAAACATCTTGCAAACCTACCTAAAATATTAACCAAGTCCAACGGTTTGTGTGATGTTCCATACACAGTTTTCTAACTCAGCAAAGAAGGGAAGAAAGTGAATTTTCTCTTCTGTTCTCCAGAGTCATGTTTGGTAGTTATAATTAGGTGGCATTCAGTCTATTTTTTCATTCTGTTTGCAATGTTTTCCTAACAATGTTATAGATATTTTCAATGTTACAATGTTATAGATATTATACAATGTTACAATGTTTCTTTTCATTTATAGTGTTTCTATTTACAATGTCATTGTTCCTATTGCTTTCCAGATTTTACTTTCTTTATTTTCATCAATTCATGTAAGTTTTTCCAAGTTTCTATGAATTCTTCATATTTGTTACTTCCTAAGATGTAATAATATCATATTATATTCATGCACTCCAATTTGTTTAGCTACTCCCTAAGTAATATAGATTTGCTTGTTTTCTAGATCTTTGCTACTACAAAAAGTGTTGCTATGAATGTTTTAGTATTTATCAGATGTTTCTGTTTTTGACCCCTTTGGGGTATATACAAGTATGTGCTGGTAAATGTTTAACAACAAGCTCTCTGAGAGAAAAAAAAAAGACGCTCTGTGGCATACTTTTTTTCCCAATTTTTTTTTATTTTAAACTTAAATACTATAACTTAAATACACAATAAGAAAAGAAAAAGAAACATATAAACTTAAATATTAAAACATAAATGTAAAATAAGAAAAGAAAAAAAAGCATTGCCATGTGCATAGCATAATGTAAGAGAGGATTCAAAATATACAACAATAAATTTCCATTTCAAGAAAGTCTATATAATAAATACTTTGCATTGTGTTCAGAGCTGTAGATGTTTTCTTTTCTTCCTTGTAAGTTTTCTTTTGTTCTCTGCTGTGCACTTTTTATTTTTTTTCCCCTTCCTCTGTCCATCCCCCAAGAAGGTTACAATTAAACATACACAGAAATATCCATGCATATATATATACACATACACATACGTATTCAAACATACACATATACACACAAATATATATATATATACATGTGTATACATGCACACATACATATACACATTCATTTATATACACATATTTAGGTATCTATAATCATGTTCATATATAGACACATACATTCATATGCATTTTTGTAAAACTATACTTTATTTGTCCTCTGTTTCTCTGAGGGTGAACAATTTCTTCCTTAATTACCCCATGTCTTTCCATGTTTTTCTAAGTCCGCCAACTCATCATTTCTACACCACAGCAATATTCCAAACCAATACTGTTTACTTATGTTAAGTAGCCTAAAACAGTATTGATTAATATGGCTGACATATAGTGTAGTTTCCCTATTTTTCTTTTTTTGATTAAATCTAATTTAGCTTTAACTTTGAGATCATAATTACTATCCTGATTTTTTTCCTAATAAATTCTACTCCTGATCTTTATTTTATGTTTTTGTCTATCTCTTATTTCCTATCTCTCTTGACTCCTCTACTTTACTTCTACCTGCTACCTTGCTCTCCTATTACTTAACCTATGCCCCCTCCAAGGATTGCTCCCTTATCCTCCCATTCCCATTAATCTAAACTCCCTTCTTTACCTGCCCTTATCCTATTCCCTCATCCTCCCCTCTAAAAATCCTTCCCTTATCTCCCCATCCCTATCCTCTTAGTCTTTTATTGCTTTCTGAATTTAGAAGACTTTTATACCCTTGTAAATATATATGTACTGTTCTCTCTTAAACCCATTCCCAATGAAAGTAAGGTTCCAAAACTACCAGCCCTCCTCCATCTAAGTCCTCTGTGTCACTTCTTCTCACACCTCATTTGTATAAGATAATTACTCTTTTTACTTTTTCCTAAAAGATTTTACTTTTTTAGAATCCTGTCATACTCAAGTCTACCCCAATCTTTCATTTGAACTACCCAATTATTAATAATAATCTTAGACATTTGTTTTACATTTCCTCATATAAAAAGTAAACAGTCTGTCCTAATTGAGTCCTTTGTAATTTGTCTTTGATATATACCTTATATTTCTCTTGGATCTTATATGTCAAATCTTCTATTAAGTTCAGTTTTTTTAAAACAAAATCCTAAAAGTCTGGCAATTCATTAAATGTTCATTTCTTTTCATTCAAGTTTATGTTTTGCTGGGTATGATATTTTCAGCCAGAACCCCAGTTCTTTTGCTCTTCAATATATAGTGTTCCAAGACCTGTGGTTTTTTAGTGTCACTGCTGCTGTGTCTTGTGTGATTCTAATTGTGGCACCACCGTATCTATTTTTTTTCTTGTTGCTTATAGGCTTTTCTCCTTGAACTGAAGGTTTCAGAATTTGACTATAATATTCCTATAATATTTTCTTGTAAGATCTCTTCCAGGTGGTTACTGGTGGGGTTTTTTTTTCTATTTCTACTTTCCCCTCTTGTTCTAACACTTCAAGACAATTTTCTTTAATTTATTCTTGTATTATTGTATCAAGATTCTTTTTTTTGGTCATAGCTTTCAAGTAGTCTGATTATTCTTATGTTTTCTCTTCTGGATCTGTTCTCCAAATCAATTGTTTTTCTTATGAAATGTTTCATATTCTTTTCTATTTTTTCATTCTTTATATTTTGCTTTATTATTTCTTGGTCTTTTATAAATTTGCTGGCTTCCCAGTGTTCAATACTTTTTTTTCTTTTTCTTTTCTTTTCTTTCTTTCTTTCTTTCTTTCTTTTCTTTCTTTCATTTCTTTCTTTCTTTCTTTCTTTCTTTCTTTCTTTCTTTCTTTCTTTCTTTCTTTCTTTCTTTCTTTTGCAAGGCAATTAGGGTTAAGTGACTTTCCAAGGGTCACCAGCTAGTAAGTGTCAAGTGTCTGAGGCTGGATTTTAACTCAGGTCCTACTGACTTCAGAGGTGGTGCTATCCAGTGTGCCATCTAGCTGCCCCTCCAATTCTAATTTTCATGGAGTCATTTTCTTCCTTAAAATTCTGAATCTTCAGGGGCAGCTCAGTGGCACAGTAGATAGAGCACCAGCCCTGAAGTCAGGAGGACCTGAGTTCAAATCCAGCCTCAGACCAAACACTTGATACTTACTAGCTGTGTGACCCTGGGCAAGTTACTTAACCCAGATTGCCTAAAAAAAAATTCTGAATCTTCTTTTCTGATTGGTTGACTTTCTTTTCATAATCTTGTTTTGCTTGGATTATTCTTATTTTTCTTCTTTAATTTTTCCTCAATGTCTCTCATTTGATTTTTAAACTCTTTTTAAAGTTCTTCTTTGAATTATTTTTTGCAGGTAACCTTTTGATGTTAGTCTTTGGGGTAGGAGAGGCTTTTTTTCCCTTTAGTATCCTCCTTTGAAGATGGACCCTGGGTCTTCTCTATTCCCATAGTAACTTTCTATGGCTGGATTCTTTCTTCTTTGCTTGCTCATTTTTTTTTTTGTGACAGCTTATATTTTGTAATCACCTCTAGTCCTGGGGTATCTCTGGCCTCAGATCCTCCTTCAGTTCTCCCCTCTGGCCTGGAATCAAAATTAAAAACTCTGCCCTCCTGTAAATGTCCACAGCAAGCAGTGTCCTGCCCCACTGCTTCTGCACTCACCAGTGTGTTCTTTTTTCCTCAGGGCTGAGGCTCTGCAGCACAGCTGGGTATGGTGTTCCTTATTAGCAGAGGTTCCCTTAACCTTCCCCAGCTCAGAGGCAGATTACTGACACCATCCAGGAAGTGAAAGTTCCTTGACTGAGACCAAGGCTACCTCCCAACTCAACTAGCCCCAGGGGTCACAGCTTGAGGAGTCAGTGGAACTAGCCTATAGATGTTTACTCTTCACAGGAACCAAACCTGAGTCCTGGGACTTTTCTGTGGATCTTCTTCTGCTCCAACTCTTGTTTATTTTACCGCTCTATATTTGCCATGAGGTGCTATTTTGTCTTGTTTGTGGGGAAAGCTAGAAAGCTTGGAATTTTCTGACCAACTCCACTATCTTCCCAGAATCTTCTCTTCCATATCATATTTTTAAGTTTAATTTACATTATTAAGTTTTTCTCTATCACTTTCTTTATTGTCTGAAAATTTAACAATTGGCTCAAGTAAGCTGATTCAAGCTGTCTCTAGCACACCCCTGATGTAGGATCTCTGAGTTGAAGTATATAGGTATCTTACATACAATATAATTTCAAATAATACAAATTGTATTTTAACAAACACTCTTCTCTGGGTTTTCCATTGATGTGTGTGTGGGGTAGAGGGAGCAGGGAAGTGATATCTGACTTTAAAAGGCAAGTTATTATTTTTATAAACAGGGACAGACCACTGATAAACACTTCCATAGCAGATTATCTAGATTCAGAGAGTAGGAAAGTTATTGTTAATCACTCACTCAGATGATTTTTCTTAAGCTAACAAATGAAAATGTAATAGGACAGAGAGGAAAGGGAAAATGCCAAAATCACTTGTTACTGCTACTTAAAAAATGCTGCATAAATCTGAAATAGTAACGTGAGGGGAAAGGGTTATTTTGAAAGAAGAATTAATAACCTGCAAATGAAAGAAAGACAGATTACCCAAGGAAGGTTTGCTTTATTAATTAGCTTGGCTTTTATTTAATCCCTTTGAGTATAAATCTCAAGCTCTATCCAGGTTCAAGAATTTAGAGACACTTGGGATAAATTTACATGGCTTACTTCAACACCTCACATATTGTGGAGTCTTACATCTATAAAATAAATAGGTAAATAAGTTGAAAAGACCAACCAACACTTCAGAAAAGACATGGTTGGTGACACTAGTCTGATGAAAGGATTGCAATGTAGGAGTATGTGTGGTTCAGTGGAAAGATGTATGAACTATAGTGGTGCACTGGGCCCTAGGAAGTCATAGGCCCTGGGTTCAAATCCTGCCTCAGATGCTCACCATCCACACCACCTTGGGCTAGTCACCTAACCACCCTGGGACTTTGTTTCTTCACCTATAATAGGAGGGATCAGTTTAGATGACCTCTGAGGTTCCTTAAAAGTCTAGACCAGGGGTGGGGAACCTGCTGCCTTGAGGCCACGTGTAACCCTCTAGGTCCTCAAGTATGGCCCTTTGACTGAATCCAGACTTGTCAAAGGGCCACACTTGAGGACCTAGAGGGCCACATGTGGCCTCAAGGCATCAGGTTCCCCACCCCTGGTCTAGACCTTTAATCCAAATGTAGTATCCCCTTGGAGATTAGGGTGATGGAGAAGCCCTTCCCCATCTCTTCTCTCCAACACACACACACACACACACACACACACACACACACACACACACCAATACACATGAAGACAGAGAAAGCCCCTGACTGCTTCCTATTGTCTCTAAGGGCTCCCTTGTCTGCTGAGCTAGAACTCTAGAGATACATCACACACTTTTCTCCCTGTTGTCCTCAAAGTGTAAAGACAACTCTATTTAGTTGCATGTAATTTTTGGTGTTGTTGATAATAGGCTTGCCCTATTTTTCACATATAGGTTCACATCTTTTTCACATTGGATGTATTTGCAAAGCCATTGACTTGGTCTGAGAATTCAATATATAGCTATAGATGAAATAGAAAACTTAACAGTCCCATACACAGTACAAACGCATCATTTTTGCTTTATTATCTTTAGGTTCTGATGGACTGAATTAACTGGCCATAGACATATATAAATTCTGAATTCCTATGTCAGAAATTTAAGTTACTGCAAGGATGCAGAAATACTAGTATCAGCCAAATCATGTGTGGTATTCATGCACCCTAAAAGCTGCTTGGCCTAGTGGGTAGAATCAGGAAGAGCTGAGCTCAAGTGTAGCCTCAGATGCTTCTACTATGTGACCTTGGGCAAGTCATTTAACCTTTATTTGCCTCAGTTTCCTTATCTGTAAATGAAGCTAATAATAACACCTCTCAAGGTTGTTGTGAGGATCAAATGAGACATTTTTAAAATGTCTAACACAGTGCTTGGCACAGAGTTATAGCGTACAAATGCTGGCTACTATTACTATTATTGTTGTTGTTGTCGTTGTTATTTCCTCCTGTTACTGATGAAGTTATGGGGGCTTGTAAAGGTTAAGCATTTTGCTCCCATTCACATAGCTGACTAAATGGCAGAGCTCGGATGAGAGCCCATATCCCATCCTGCCACTACATCTGAATCCAGTTTACATATCACCCAACAAACACAGATTTGTGAGGTAACTCTGCCAGGGTCTCCCACATAGGGTCATGGGAGGCAGCTGAGTCCCTGCCCTGAGGCAGGTCAGATAGATGTATCTAGGGGAAAACATGCTTTCTCCTCCTTCTTTTTTATGGGATTGGGGGTAAGTCGTGTTTTCTTCCCTCTCTCATCATTTAGACCCTCTCATTTTTCACACTTCTACTCTCTCTGGAATGAAAGCCCATAAAGGGACATACCCATGGGCCCCTGACCCATGAGAGACAGAGAGAATGCATTTTATGACCACAGAGAGCACGCTTTGATTTTTCACAGGACTCTGAGCATTTTTGTTACTTTGGCATTTGCTCTATTTGAGGGGTAAAAAAAAAAAAAGAAAAAGAAAAAAACAGCCCTTCCACATATCTTTTTTAAAGAGGTAAAACAAAACCAGCTGTAACCATTCTGACAGAGGTGCGATAAATACCCACCAGGCCATAAAGGAGGTTTTTTTTCCCTTTTTTCCCCAAAGGGTAAATGAGAATGAGAAAAAAATTCCTATAGCTAAAAAAAGAGTATAAACAGGGTGTATAGACATATCTTAGGCCTTCTTTGCTCCAAAACGTATCAATTTGGGGCCAGAGAAGGGGAATAGATTGAAGAAATGAAGTTACAGAGAATTCCATGAACACCAGCGCAATGACCTTGCTGTGTACGTAACTGTGGGACTGGGAGACTTGGGGTCACTCAGTGGATTTGTCAGTTTTAAGCAATAAAGAGAAATATTTGCCAAACAGAAGAGAGTGGTGTTATGTAAACTGTCACAGAAGGTTATCAAGCAAGATTTTATGGCTGTTTTTTTAAATTCAATTATTGAAGAAAAATAATACTAATCATGTTGGTCTGTATACAGTATATCCTGTTTCCCACCTCCACACCCCCATCCAATATGACTGACATAAAACATAAAATCAGAGGGTAGGCTATAATCTGTGTTATTATTTCAAGATTTATGTGTGTTATTTTTCCTCCCAAGGAATTTTCATCTTAGAGATGTGATCTGGATTTTTGTAGGTTACCTATATTTTGATCAATGTAGTTTATTTTTATTTTTATTTTTTAAGGTTTTGATGCCTTTACCAAATCATATCAACTTTATTCCTATCCTTTGATCCTTAAATATATAAATGTGAAGCACAATAGACTACTGTCATATTACAAAATGAGCTCTTTATTAAAATTTAATAGATGTTACTTCATGTATTAGTGATGCTATTTGTACTTTATTCATTCAAATTTAAAATTGTTTGTCCTCCAGATCTTAGTATGCTAGCTATTTCTTTGTTCTTCAGTTCTGCCCACCAGCCCTCTTTCTTTTCCTTATTAATAATAATTTTATTATTGCTCATAATAATACTAAATAGCATGCTGAATGTAAATCTTACTTCTTAGAATCCCTAGCTTCTTTCAAGACTGAATTAGTGTAGTTTATTTGAAAGGCCTTTTGCTTCAAATTACTTTGAGGTAACTTCTGATCCTTAAAGCATCCTAACGATATAAACAGGCAGAAATAAGTTTACCTACCCAACAGGTAAAGGCACTTGAGAACCGTAGCCATGAAATGACTAGAACAGATTTTAAGACGTGGTAGGTGACATATACAACTGATGAGGTTGGCTTGCCCCACTGTGGGTGGAGAGAAAAACCACCGTCCTACACCCATAGAGGGAGACCTGCACCAATGGATACGGGGAGCAGATGTTCTCCCAAACTCAGGTCACATTGGGCCATAAGTGGAATTTTGCCTTGCCTGTGGGAACCTAGGGCAAACATCATTATGCAGACCTCATAGAAAAAATGTCCAGAGTTAGAACAGTGGGACCTACTCAATAGCTGTTACTTCTGATCCCAGTACAATATATCTCTCTATATATTTTTTAAATCCTACTATTAAAATACCAAAAGAGCTGCTCTCTTGGTGGCCACTTGCTCCAGGGAAGTGATTTTTCCCATGGGAGGTCAGACCACACACCTGGTTTGAGCAAGACAGGAATTAAGAAAAAAAATTCACTCAGTGAAATTTGTATCTCTTTTTAAAGTTTACATAATCTTTAGTTTTGGAGAATTAAAAAAAAATCACAGTGTTATAATTGGTAGTCCTAGTCAAGAAGCATTTATTAAGCACTTATTATGTACCTGGCTATGCACCAAGCACTGTGGATACAAAGAAAGTCAAAAGCCATTCCTTACCTCAAAACATTCACATTGTAACAGGGTTGGGGGGGTTGTAAATATGTATATGTGTATATACATATATATATGTATATATATAGTATATATATACACACACATACATATATATACACATATATACACACACACACATATATATGTATGTGCATATGTATGCATGTATGTATGTGTATATATGTATATATGTATGTGTGTATGTGTATGTGGGTATGGGTGTGGGTGTGAGTGTGCCTATAAGACACGTAGATAAATAGGTAGACAGTAACCTTAGAGAGAAAGGCTTTAGCAACTGAAGAGGCCAGAAAAGGATTGTTGTAAAAGGAAGGACTTGAGCTGAATTTTGAAGGAATCCAAAGGAACCAAGAGGCAGAGATGAGGATGGTGTGGTGACAGCCAGCATAAGGCTTGGTGGTGAGAGATGGAGTGCCTTGTTTAAGGAACTAGAAATAGGCCAATGTAGATGTATTATAAAGTAAGTAGAGGTGAGTGAAGTGTAAGATAACTGCAAAGATGGGAATGAATCAAGAATATTAGTGATTATCTAGTTCAATAGAGACCACATGTATGCATCTACCTGCACACACAAATGCACACCCCATTACCACCACCACTACCACAACCACCATTACAAGTGATGAAATTGATATCTAGAGAGATGAAATCATTCTCTTAATGTCACACAGCTAGTTAGTAGAAGGACTTGAACCCAGGCCTTTGTCCTCCTTGACCAGTAGTCTTTCAATTCAATGCCCCTTTTCTCACTATGGGTCCATTATTTATTTGTTTGTTTGTTTGTTTGTTTGTTTGTTTGTTCGTATGTCTGTCAATCTATCAATCTATCTATTTATAGTTTTCAACATTCACTTCCATAAGATTTTGAGTTCTAAATTCTTTCCCTTCCTCTCCTCCCCCATCCTTAAGATGGTGTGCATTCTAATATAGTCTTTACATATACATTTATATTAAACATATTTTCACATTAGTCATGTTGTAAAGAAGAATTGAATCAATGGGAGAAACCATGAGAAAGAAGAAACAAACAAACAAAAAAAGAGCAAATAGTATGCTTCGATCTGCATTCACACTCCATAATTGTTTTTCTGGATGTGGAAAGCATTTTCTATCATGAGTCTTTTGGAGTTGTCTTAGATCCACTAAGGGCCTATTTTGAAGTCTCATTGTGTCATGGAGGTGGCCCTGGGATGTGGAAGGCTATGTCAATGGACCAAAGATTCTAGAAGGTCCTAATCCATTTGGAAAGACTTTAAGTCCAGGCCCCATGAGGAATTGCATTTCTGATATCTACGCAACAAGCCTAGATAAACATAGAGAAGCTCATCACCACAAGGTTGCTCAAAAAGTGTTGAATTATTTTCCTGCCTACAGCAAATTACAAAGATTACAAAATTACATTAAGGCAGTGGTTCCCAAATGTTTCTGGGAAAGAAGTCTCAGGACCCCTTTACACTCTTAAAAACTGAGTCCCCTCCCCCCAAAGAGCTTGTGTTTATATGGCCTATATCTATTAATATCTACCATATTACAAGTTCAAATATCTTAGATTATTATGAAAATTATTTTGACCTCAAGGACTCTCTGAAAGGCTCTTGGGGTCCTGTAAGAATCTCCCAACCACCCTTTTGAGAACTTCTCTACTAAGCCATGAAGAGGTTTGATTTGCTACCAACACCAATGCAATCAGTTGCACACACAGTATGACTTTAGATAATATTTCCAGACTTACTTCATAATTCATCCTCTCCATACACTCTTGTCTAACTGTACCAACAACTCTTTCCCCGACTTGGTATTCCAGTTCCCATTTCCATGCCTTCTCATATTCTATCTGCCAATTCTAGAGTCAATTTTTTTCCTTAATATCTCCTTTTTTATAATTGTTTACAACTTTCTGGGGTGAGGTGTATCACCTGCACCCCAAGCTTTCCCTAATCCTCCAAAGTCATCAATGATAGGATCAAAGGATCATAGTTTTAAAGCTGGAAGATAGCTTAGAGACCATCTAAGTCAATATCCTCATTTGACAGATAAGGAAATTGAGGCCTGGGGAAGTTAAATAACCTGCCCAAGGTCACACAAGTAAAAAAAATAGCAGAGCCAGGATATATACCCAAATTCTCCTACTCCAAAGCCAGTGAAATTTCTAGTGTACTCACCTGCCTCTATCCACCTCAAATTGCCTTGTATTGCTTTATAGGTGCACAATTCTGCCCCTCCAAGAGAACATAAGCTCCTTGAGGGCAAAAACTATTTTCCTGTTTGTCTTTGGTTCCTTGGCACTAGAACAGCACCTGGCATATAGTAGGCATACAAATGGTTTTTTGAATAAGATTTTGAAGACTGCAAAATACATACATATATACACACAGAGATAGCTAGATATCTAGATATTCTGTATTTATAGATATTATACACACATACATAGATTATACATACATACATACACACATACATATAGATATTATACACACATACATAGATATTATACACACATATATAGATACACATATATATACGTATATCTATGTATATATACAAACACATCACATACAACTTGGAGATGTCTATATCTATATGTATATCTATCTATCCACACACACATATATTTCCAAGGTGATATATCCAAGGATATATGTGTTATGTATGTGTGCATATACATACACACATATCCTTGGATATAGAGGTATAGCTATAGATATATACTTGGACATATCTCCTTAGATTTAGATATACATATAGATATCCAAGGAAATAAATCCAAGTGTACATTTATATCTATAATCTCCAAGTAGTGTGTGGTGTGTTTATGTTTGTATTGGTGTGTGTATTTATGTATATATGTATATTATATATATATATATATAATGTGTATACACTATATATATATAACATATGTAGATAGATATATAGATATTTGAATACAGAATATATATGTTTACATACATATACATAGAATGAAAAAGAAAGGAAAGGAATCTAGGTATACTTAACCTTGGTCAATGTTTTATTCACTAAACTAACTTAAAACTCAATAAACATAGTTGTAATTGCTATATGCTTCTCTCCAAGTCTCTCATAGTAGTGACCTTAGCCCAGGGTCCTTCATGGAGCATGCCATCTTGCCAGTGAGGTAAGTATCATGGCAGCCAGAAGAATGTCCTGAGGCATGAAGTGCAGATAGTCCACCTCCCAGAGGGGATCTCTCAGACAGGACAGAACTTTGGACACTGATTTGCCTGCTTTCACTTGGTAGAGTCAGTGCAGTGCAGTGAATTTGCATTCAGAGCCTACTTTCGAGTCAGAAAGACATCTGTTTAAATCCTGCTTCTGGCCCAGACCAGCTTCATGGCCACAGAATTAGTCACTTAAACTCTTAGTGCTCTGGACAGTTCTCTATAGATGAATCATAATCTCTTTTGGGTGGAAAATATTTCAAACAATTTAGAACTCCCTACATCTGTGATATCATGGGACTGGACTAAAACAAACAAACAATTCTCTATAATATTCCCTTCCCAAAAAACCATATGCATGGTAATTAAAAATTGATTATTTAGATCAAGAAGGAAATGTTTCTCTTTGAGTCAGCTCAATTTTGATGCCCTTTGAATTTAGGAAACTTCTTAGGAAGCAACTGGTGGTATACGTTATTGGGTAAAAGAATTCCAATTTCACAGCCAAGTGACTTGGTCCAACATGTAAAATCCTTGGATTGTACAGCAATAAGATGTTGCTGCTTCCTGACAAGGGCTGCTGCTTTTATAGCTGACATTTCTTTAGGCTGTAACGTCTGCAGAGTTTTATGGGCATTCTTTCATTTGAACCTCCTAACAACCATGGAGTATAGGGACTACAGAAATTTATTCCTTCACCCATTCACTTATTCTACAACCATTTATTGAGTACCTACTATGTGCCAGGCATTGAGGATACTAAGACAAAAATGAAAAATAGTATCTACCCTCAAGGAACTTACATTCTCTTGTAGCAAATAATAGGGCTACAGATAAGGGAAAACAAAATATTTATAAGATAAATACAAAGGAATTTATTGGGGAGAGAATGGGAGGCAGCCATAAACAATTAGCTTTCTAAGAGATGGAAATTGAGTTGAGCTTTGAAGGAGGATAATAATTCCAGGGGGGAAGGGAGAGAAGGAAGGAAGAACAGCCTGTGAAAAGGAATGGAAATAGGAGGCATTGACTGGAATAGCTAGCAGACTAGTTTGGCAGGAACAGATTATCTCTTTGGGAAACTTGTGCCCTTCATCATGTGCATTAAGCAGAGAAGGCATTTTTACTCCCATTTCATAAATGAAGCATCAGTAATGTGGAGACAATAATTATAAATAAATAATTTATAAAGAGTGGAGAGGCAATAGTTGTACTAGTTTCCCTGCCCAAACCCATGTTTGGATTATTCTGTTCAGTTTGTTGATTTATGTTTTAGGAAGGAACTCATCTAGAAAATGGGAATCATTATGCTTCCATTTCATACTTCTTACAGCCATTACAAAAATCAGTTCAATTTAGACAGCTCGTGGCCCACGTTCAAACCTTATCTTAGAGCCTTGTTACCTGCATGACCCTGGGCAAGTGCCTTAACCTTTCTCAGTGTTAATTTCCTTTCCCATAAAAATGAGGATAAAATAGCACCTACCTCATAGGATTGTTTGTGAGAATCAAATAAGTTAATATATGTAAAGTAATATATGTAAAGTTAATATATGTAAAGGATGTAAGTTAATATATGTAAAGTAAAAAGCTTTATAAATTCTGGATATTATTGTTATTAATTCAATAAATATTTGCCAAATGTCTACTACATTCAAGGCACTTTAGGCATTCAAAAAATGATGAATGAGAGAGAATTTTGTCGTAGTCCCCTCAAAAAGCTGACATACTACTGAGGTGATATGAAATGTACACATTTAAATAATAAGATTCTTATGGAGCAAACGTAGGATTCAAACAAAATGATCTAGGTGGCAGAAAACTTTCAGAGAGAAGGATAAGAAATCAAATGAGAGATAAAACCTGACATACCTGAGTGTGTGGTGGGGAATTCCTCTTCCCACCAAAAGGCCCCAGTTCTGAGCTTTGATGGGCCAGTTTAGCCCTAAGGGAACTTGACAAAAGGAAACCTGCCTGTCTCAGATCCTCTGACCTATTTAGCCTCAACCCCAAGCTCTTGGGGAAATTCTTTTACCATTTAGCTTTGGCTCATGTGTATGATCCCCCCTAAAAGGGATTAATAGGGTTCCTGTAGAATGTTTCTCAATGCATAAAGTAGTAGCCACTCAAATATAGGACAGCAATATATTTCCTTCACCATAAGAAATGCTTAAAACACAAAAGACTCATGAATTTACATTGACTGACACTTAAAATGTGAAACAGTTATATGCAACAAAGGACTTCTAGGAGCTCATAAACAGATGCAGAAAATATAGGAGCCACTTTAACGGACTCATAGAAGCCTGTCACCTCCACCTACAGACTTCCTGGACACTTGTGGAGCTGCTGAGCAGATTTTCCTTCCCCTCAGTCTGGATCGTTGGATTGTTTGAGTACCAGCTCAACTCAAAGTCAGTATCATCTGGCTAGTTAGACACAATGACTTGTACCCTTTGCTGGACAACCAGAATTCAGGCCTCTCCATGACTCCAGACCTCTGGAGGTATTAATATATCAGCCAAGATTAGAAATGTTCACCTCAGATCACTCTTCAGTCACCTATGCCCAGTGCAAGAAACACAGAGCAGAAGAGGCAGCTTGAGACTTGACATTGAGGTTCAAGCTCACCTAGAGTACACATGAAATTCATCATCCTACAAGATCACGTCAGCTCTGAAACTCATACCTCCCCAGGACCTTCTTCCCCTGGGGTCTTTCTCTCCTACCTCTGATTGGAGAGGGTAGAGGAAGTGGAGAACTCTTCCCAGGCCCACCATTTAAGGAGGGCACCCAGGGCAGCCATCTCATTGTTTCCCATCCAACTGGCTACAGTCCTGTGGACTTCATCCTGCCCCAGCACTGGGTACTCTCTGTCCCTTTCCCTTCTATTTTTCAGCTTATTTTTTATGTATCATTTCCCCTCATTAGATTGTTAATTCCCTAGGCATAGGGGCTATCTTTTACCTTTCTTTGTATCACCCAGACTTAGCACCATACCTGGCAGATAGTAGGTGCTGTAAAAAATGTTTGATTGTCTTACATGATGATGATGTCATTTCCATAAACAAACTTCTCTTCTTTGTGGGGATAGGGAGAAGAAAGAGATCTCCCCACATCTCTGGAAATCCAAGGGTGAGCTAGGAGAGTCCTAGCATACTTGACAGAGAAAGAGACAGACAGAACGACAAGACAGACAGATAAAGACAGAACGACAAACTGACAGAGACAAAGAATGAGGCAAGGAGACACAGAGATACAGTAGAGAGAGAAACACAGAGAGACACACGCAGAGAATTGTTTCTCCTTTTCCTTCTGTATCAATGACCAATTGTCTAATCAATTCTCTTCACCCTCCCCCCAACTGTATTCCACATCATGGGAACTAAAAGACCAACCCCCCTTCAGCAATAGGCCATGATAGGCATCCTTCCCTCCAGAGCCAAAGTGCCTGGGCTGGCCCCTGTTACTGAGAAAATGTGTATTACAGGAATACTTCCATTAATTTTACATGTCTGTCCTATCTTCCCTCTTGCTCTCTCAGTTTCTCGGTTCCTTTGGCTCTGAGACTGCTTGTTTTTTTTTTCAACCTCTACTCTCTAAGTGCCTATTACATGACACAAACTCCATGGACACTCAGTGACTTCTGGCTGACAGCTTGACTGCCTTGTCTGAGTTGTACCAATTAAGGGTCTGGCTGTTCTTGTCAAAACCCAAGGCACTGGGCACTACTAAAGGAGACTATGGAAGAATCCTTACCTTCACTTGGAGGTCTGCAAAGGTAGGAGCAGAGTGAAAACAAGAATCCACACTTGGACTGGCTTAATCCATGGTGGCTTCCATTAGCATGGAAAATGTTGTTAACTAGAGCTGCCTGCCCAGAGGAAAAAATTGAGGAGATAAACAGGAACTGAGGGACAGCTGTTTAGACTTTTTTGGGGGAAAGTCTATCAGGGTTAAGTGACTTGCTCAGGGACACATAGCTAGTAAGCTTCTGAGGTAGGATTTGATCTCAAGTCCTCTTGACTCCAGAACTGGTGCTCTATCCACTATACCACCCAACTGCCTCCAGCTGTTTAGTTTTAAGGGAACCATGAATTAAATTATGAATAAGATGCTGACTGTAGCATCATTTCTCTCAATTGACCCTCTCCTCCTGCTCCCCACCTAGGTTTATATAGAGCAGTAGAGTTGGCTCTCAGCCCTGAGTACCACAAATGGATTTCAGGTGTTACACACACGAGCAAAATGTGTATGTCAGCTCTCCTCCTAGTCTTTAATACTGTATAGATGTATCCTGGGGTTTGTTTACATCCCTATTAGGCTGTAACTAACCTTAATTATTAGTAAACTGAATGACTCTCTCTCTCTCTCTCTCTCTCTCTCTCTCTCTCTCTCTCTCTCTCTCTCTCTCTCCCCTTCTCGCTGTCTCTCTCATCAACAACTTATGTCTTCCAACACAAAAGAAATGCTTAGAACACAAAAAACCCTAAGTTCACGTAGTGCACCCTCTCAAGCTCTTCCCCTAACTTCTGCTTGCCCTGGTAAGCCAGTTTCCCTAAGGACAGTTACTGCATTTCCCCCTGTGGGGATCCTGAGCATCTGGAGGATGTTTTTATTTGATCCTATGGCTCATGATCCCTTACAAAAGCACCAGTGTTCTTGTACTTCTCTTCATGATACCAGTTGATATCAATTAGTCATCCAGGCTTAATTAGCTTTTCTTAGGACTATCTACTAAGGTAACAGAAGATAAATTGGTAGAAAACATCCACTCCCCAAGTCTTTGACCCTCTAATACCAGTACAGATGGAGTCCCTGGCAAAGCTAGCTCAAGCTTAGAGAGCATATATGATGAAGGGGTAACTCTAAGTTCTCCGTTACTGTAATGTCTTCCTTCCTCTTCATGGATTGTGCTCATGCAGTTCCCCTTAAGCACAGAGAAGGATGGATTTCTTCTAGTCTTGAGCTGCTTTTCCTTGGTGTGCCCCAACTGTCTTAGGCAGACACTGCTGTCAGCTATTCCAGACGTGACGTTAAGACACTGATGGGAATTCAAAAGCCTCTGGATCCTACAAAGCTCACAAGGTCCTCAGTGTGGGGGAAGGATGAATCTGATGCTCATTCATCCCTATGAGCGATGTCCTTCTCAACGGCTCAGCTAAAATGGTTCTCTCTCCTTTTTTTCTGACATTTGAATAATGCTTAAATGTGACCCAGCTTGATGATTCTATTCATTTATTTAGGGAGACAATTGAGGTTAAGTGACTTGTTCAGGGTCACTCAGCCAGTAAGTGTCTGAGGCTGGATTCAAACTTAGTTCCCTCCTGACTCCAAGGCTACTGCTCTATATATTGTGCCACTTTGGTGCCTCTAGCTTCATGGTTTTATACAAAAGCTTACAGGGCATGATGGATCCAAACAGATCCAAACAGATTTCCTATGTACTCACTTGACTGATTGATTATATAGATCCAACCATGTTAATCCCCTATTCAATAAACTCCAGTGACTCATTATCTACAAGGTGAAATATTAAAAAAAAATCAAAGCTTTTTATAACCTGGTCCTTTTCTACCTTTCCATCTTTTTACATTTTACTCCACAAAATCTGTGACCTGGTGACTGGTTCCTTGCTAATCCTCTCACAAAACATGCCATCTCTAGACTCCATCAATTTTCACTGGCTGTCTCTCATCCCCAGAACTCTCTCCTCATCTGCCTCTTGGCTTCCCTGATTTTCCTCGAATCTCAGCTCAAGTCCCACCTTCTTCAAGAAGCCTTTTCCGATCTTCCTTAATTACAGTGCCTTCTTTCTAAGACTACAAACTCTTCCATTAATCATGTGAAGCTCTTTACAACCTGAGCCTTTCTGATATTTCTCAGCTTATTACTACTATTTGCACATACTCACTCTCCAGTGGAGACATAAAATCCTACTTGTTGTTCCTCACACACAATGCTTCTTCTTCTGTACCCTTGCCTTTGCCTTCACTATCTCTCATGTCTAGAATTCCTTTCCTCCTCACCTCCAACTCTTAGAATCCCTGATCTCTTTCAAGACCAAGAGGCCTCCTTCTACCCCTAGATGCCATTCTCTTCTCTAGTTACCTTCCCTCTACTCTGTGTTTATTTTGTGTAAGTAAGTAAGGATTGGACTCCTTGGTGGTAGACTGGTCAGTACCCTGAGGGGTCCAGTCTTTTCTTATATATTCATGTATATATGGTTTCTAATTTAGAAGGTAATTTCCATGAGGGTAGGAACTATTCTTTATTTTTCTCTAGATCCATAGTACTTAGCAGAGTACCTGGAACATAGTAAATAATTAACAAATGTTTGTTGATTGGTTGATTTCAAACTCTTACACACACACACACACACACACACATCTTATATTGTATATGTGTATATTTCTATATCTATCTATCTATCTACCTACCTATCTATCTATCTATCTATCTATCTATCTATCTATCTATCTATCTATCTGAAAAGGCTGGGTGTGGGAGAAATGTGCCTACATATATCCATTAAACTATCATCAGGAGTGTCTACAACGTAGAAAGGAAAATAGGAGAAGAGATGGCCAGAAATTCACAGAAGACAAAATCAAAGAATGGAACCATGACCTCAGACATCTACACAAATCTACTAAGTATAAGGAATGAGCAATTTGAATTAGAGATCTTAATGAAAGGAGGCACGCTTAAGCTTGTAGATATCACTGAGACTTGGTGGGATAGGGATCATAACCAGGATAAAGCTCTTAAAAGGATATATTTTATTTAGAAGAACTAAGGGTGGTTCAGAAAGGGGTCAGGGAGGAGGGAAAGCACTATATATTAAGCAGATATACTGCAGTCAGGAAATCCAGGGACCAGAGAGGGGAAGCATGGTGGGGAGCATTTGGGTGAAAATCAACTAAGGTAGGAGCAGACATAATATTGTCTTAGAAAATGCCTCAGACCACCCAGAAAGAAAAGGGAAATAAATAAGACATTTGGAAAACACATTGAAAACCTGGCCTAGAGACACAATATGTAGTGATAGAGGAACTCAGTTAACCAGACCTCTGCTAGGACTGTCAAAAGCAGAGCAGCTTGGGTTATCACTTTAATGGAAATTTCATCCTTCAAAAGGTGGGGGGACCAATGAGGGAGATTTTGATTCTGGATGAGTTTCACTAACAAAGGAGAACTAGTTGATAGACTTGAAATGTCAGGAACCTGTGGGTGGGGGTAGGTGGGAGTGGAGAAGTAGTCAATCCATCTTAGATTTTGATTCTAAATGGGAAATCTAGGTGGAGATGTTAGGCAGGAGATTTGTTATACAGAATTGAGTTCTAGTAAGAGATTAGACCTAGATAGATTTAGAAGTCATCTATGTAGAGATGGTCATTGAATTGATGGGAACAAATGAGATCACCAAAGAAGGGTGTGTAAAGTGAGCCAAGTGCCCAGGACATAGCCTTGGCAACATCTAGGTGGTATGATATGGATGATGAACCTACAAAGGAGTAGTCAGGCAGGTGGGAAAAGAACCCAGAAGAGAGTAGCATCTAAGGGAGGAGAGGGTGTTCAGGAGGAAGGGGTCATTAGTGTCACAAGCTACAGAGAGGACAAGAAGGATATGGACAAGACACAATCTAATACAGGAAATATGGTACTCTACTCAAGAAACTTCATTGGCTTCCTATTGCCCTTAGAATAAAATATTAACTTCTTTTTTGACATTTAAAAACCTTTCACAATCTGGTCCCAGCTGATCTTTCCAGACCTTATTCCCTTTTACCCTATAGTCTAGACAAACTGGCCTACTTTGTGTTCCTTATTCATTATAGTCCATTTCTCCCCTTTGTGACAGTGACTGGCTGTCCCTCAACCCTGGAACAGTCTCCCTCCTCTTGCTTCTTGGAACCCCTATTTCCTTTCAAAGCTCAGTTCAAGAGCCACCACTTGCATGAGGCATTTCCTGTTTCTCCCAATTGTCCATGCTCCCCTTTCCCATCACTGCATATTTATTTTGTGTGTCTTGAATTTGCTTATCTGTAAACATTCAATTCAATTCCATAAACATTTATTAAGTGCCTACTATATGCCAAGCACTGGGCTAAGCACTAGAGTTGCAAATAAGAAAAAAAAATAGTTCCTCCCCTCAATGAGATTACCATCTAATGGGGGAGGGCAACACACAAAAGGAAGCTAGAAATGGGGAAGGGAGAACACCAGAGGGTATCTGGTTCCATAGAGCTCAAACCAAGTTGCAGATGAAAAGTGGAGAGTGAGCTGGAAATTCCAAATCCCTGTCCCTCTATAAAGGAAAGGAGTTGAGTACCCCACTCTCCAGCCCTCCCATAAGAGGTGGGGTGCTGAGGGAGTTGGGAAAGTGCTGACTATGCAAAGCTGGGTTAAGTAGCTTGATGAGATTTCAAGTGAGGGCTCATTTTGGGAGGGGCATTCTTGTCCCTCCTGACCCCCATTTTCCCCAGCAGGCTGCAAGCTCCCCCAAAGCAGTATATTTTGTATTCACATCCTCAGCACCTTGCTCAGTACCTAGAACAAAGGAGCTACTTGGCTATAGTTTTTGATCAGTTAGTTGTTTGGCATCCATTAGGTTGTGAGCTCCTTGAGGACAATAGGTATACTGACTGACTGACACATATAAAAAAATTAGGAAACATCAAAGAATAGAAGTGCACTCTAAGAACCTTCAAGGAAGGAGAGATCATTCTCGGTTGGGGAGATCAGGGAAAACTTTAGGTAATGTAACCTAAGTGAAAATAAGATTTCCTCCACCTCTACCTATTAGTAGAGTTTGGATCATAGAATTTATCGCTTCAAGAAATAGCTTCATAGATCAATTTGTTGCATCATTTCAGTAGTGTCTGACTCTCCCTGATGCAATTTGGGGCTTTCTTGGCAAAGATACTGGAATGGTTTCCCATTTCCTTCTTCAGCTCATTTTATAGATGGGGAAATTGAGGCAAACAAGGTTAAGTGACTTGCCTAAAGTCACACAGCTAGCAAGTATCTGAGGCTGGATTTGAACTCAGGTCCTCCTGACTCCAGGGCCAGTGCTTTTTCTACTATGCCATCTAGTGTTCCCTTCATAGATCAATTAATCCAACTCAATTATTTGAGAGATGAGGAAACAGGCCCAAAGGGGTTATGTGACTTGCCCAATGAAATACAAATCATAAGGATTAGGACCATGATTCAAATCCAGGTCCTCTGACTACAATTCCTATGCCCTTTTCACCATTTTATGTTGTCTTACTACTTCAAAGAAAAAGGCACCTCTGTGAGGTCTTAAAGGAAAAGAGGGATTTCTGTAAGTAGAGTTACACAGAGAGACCATTTCAGGCATGGATCAACCCAGATAAACACAGGGAGGAGGCTGAGGGCAGAATAATTTAAGGACTTCATATTTAATACCAATCCTTTTTATGTCCATCAGACAATCAGTTCTTTGACATTCTGTCATTTGTTACACTTCTTTGCTGGCCAGGAGACAGTGCTGACCCACTTGAGGGAAAAGCCCCCATAGTGAAGGCATCTATCATGATAAGAAAAATCCAAATACTTTCTTCTATTCATAAAGATTTAATGAACAAAATGTTAAAGTTTTATTTGAAAGGAGGTTAATCATGAACAGATGGGTTGGCAGAATCCAGGCAGCAAAATCAAAATCCACAGATACTCTCTTTTGGAAGCACTTGATCCAATTATCATTTTTCAATCAGTGTTAGTCAAAAAGTCAACAAATATTTATTAAGCACAAACTATATACCAAGCACGATGCTTAGCTGTGGCCATACAAGGAATGGCAAAATATTCCTTACCTTCATGGAGGACATGTGCTAATGGGAAAGACAACATGCAAATAAACTATGTCCATATGAGATACATACAGAAGACATGGAAGCAAATCTCAGAGCAAAGGTCTTCCAGGACCTCAATGAGATGGCTGACCTGAAACTGGACATACACACCAAACGTGTTCTTTGGGGAGCCAGTGTGGTGTAACATATGTCATTCTGGATTCAAATCATGCCACTTAGCCACAATTTCTTTCACTTGTGAATTAGGAGTAATAATAACACTTATCTTACAGAGTGGTGAGGAGGATGAAATGAAATAATGGATGTAAAGCATTCTGCAAATCTTGTTGTTTTTTTTTAAACTTTTTTTTCTTTTTTAAGGCAATTGGGGTTAAGTGACTTGCCCAGAGTCACACAGCTAGTAAGTGTCAAGTGTTTGGTCTGAGGCCTGATTTGAACGCAGGTCCTCCTGACTTCAGGGCTGGTGCTCTATCCACTGCACCACCTAGCTGCCCCCATTCTGCAAATCTGAAGCACTATATGCAAGTTAACTATTTTTTGTATGCTGAAAGAACTCTGAAAAAAAAAAAGATAGATGGCACACAGCAAAATATTCTGAACAGGGAGTCATGAGGCCTGAATTTGAATCTCTACTATGGCACTTGCTACCTATGTGGCATTGGGAAAGTCACTTCAACTTTCCGGCCTGTTTATTCATGAACAAAACAAGGAGTTCGGATTAGATGATTTCTAAGGTCCTTCCCAGCTCAAGAACTATGATTGTACATTTTGGAAAATTAAAGGACTTAGAAGGAAAGGGATAAAAACTGATTCTTTCCCCCAAGTATCAGCTCCATGCTAATAATAGTAGAAATTTAACCAACATTATATTTCCAAAAGTGTTTCCCTCACAGCCCTATTCTACAGATGAGAAAACCAAGTGAAAAAAGGCTGAGTGATTCCCCCAAGGTCACATAGCTAGTGCTAAGTTGTCTTTTCTTCTGTATCCTTTGAATGAGGACAGGGCTGAAATATAGAGCCTTGCACCATAGATGATTGGTGATCATTGGTCCATGATGACATGACCCACAGATGCTTGTTTGAGACTCCATTTTTACTTGAGAATAATAAATTTCACTGGCTTTACCAAGATGACTTCTCCTTGGTGAAATTAAATTTTGATGGGGATAGTGGAGACAGGAAAGGCTGACTGATAACAGAAAGAAGAAAAAAAAAGAAAGAGGAGGAAAAGATGTGCCACGTCATACAAGGTTGTGTGGCATGGTAGGAACAATGCTAAAGTTAGGAGAAACCTGGTTTCAGATCTTGCTGGATTTAAATTCTATTTCTGAAACTTCCTAGCTGTTATTAATAAGAGTCTTTCGGAGTAATAGTTTCCTCATCTCAAAATTGTGAAAAATAATACGTGCAGTCTCAACCTTCCAGGGTTGTTGTGAAGATCAAATAAAATAAGGGATGAAATGTGCTTTGTGCAATTTTCAAGTCCTTGTTTGCACAGTTTCCCTCCCATTATGCTTATGCTCCTTGAGATTAGGGATTGTGTTTTTGTTTATTTTTTTTTGTTTGTTTCTTTGCTTTTGTTTTTTTCTCTTTCTTTGAATTTCCAGCACTTAGTAAGTGCTTGACTCATGATAAGTGCTTAATAAATGCTTGTTGACTAACAAAATGTGAACTATTAGTCCCCATAGATGTCCTGCCTCCCTTTACTTTCTCACACCCCTTCTTCTCCATCTTCATTGTGAGTACTTACAAGTTTTTCTACTAGAGGATATCTCTAAAACCAAAGGCCCCAGGATTAACATTGAATTGAATACAATGAATCAAGTAAACAAACAATCAAGAAACATGTATTAAGCATCGACTATATGCTAGCCACTGTGCTAAATCCTAGAATATATCAGTGTGCTCATTTCTAGAGCTGTTCTCATCTTGCTCCTCAGATTCCTCATCTGTCTTAGCATACCCTGGTGATGTTCCCTGAGGGCACTCCAATCAAAGGGGATGGGGGAGTAGGTCATGAGCTTGTCAAGAATGACCTAGGGGGTGCAGAGTACCAATAGGGGGTAAAATATCTTAAAGAAAGAAGGTGGGACAAGATTATTTCCAAGCTCCCTTTAACCGATTAAATCCTAGGATTTCCACAAACAATATCAATGTGCCCAAATGGTGGTATAATCAGAGAAATTGGAACACTAACACTTCTTCTATCAGTCTACCATGTAGACTTGACTGTAGATTATAAATAGAATGATTTTTGCTGCTCAGCATAGATTTAGTAGAGACACAATTTGGTTTTAGTGAGTATGAAAAAGATCTGAGGGTTACACAGATGATGAAGTATGCTTCCCACCTTATGGAAGAGAGGTAATGAACTGTAGGTGAAGAATGCAACATGCATTTTCAAACACTATCTATGTACAAATCTGTTTAGCTAAAATATACTTATTTATCTAAGGCAGGACTTGCTTTTATTTCAGGGAAAGTTTGGAGGGGGTATTAATACTGATAACAAAGAGAAAGAAAAAAAGAGTGTTAATGTAGTATTTAAAATACACACAAAAAAGCAAAAGAAAGTAGACAAGGGGTCTTAGATAAGCACAGTACTACTGTATTAAATTAAATATATACTTTATAGTTTTATGATTTCATGTATAATTTCTTTTTGCTTTATATGTTTTATTGTGTATAGCCTTTTCTTTATATACTTTACTTAATATTTACTTCAAGGATTTGTGGTTTCATTCACATTCTCCTTTTTCTGTACTTTCCACATAGAAATGTTCATGTTTGTTGATATGTCAAATTCATATTACAAATTTGAAACAAAGTATCTGAGGGTTTTCATGAACCACAAGCTTAATATGTCAGCAGGGTCATATGACAGCCAAAAAAGAAAACTAATCCAATTTGAGAGTATACTATGAAAGGCATCATATCTAGGACTATAGAAATGATCATCCTGCTATAGTCAGATCACATTGGGTGTAGTATGTTTTGGTCTGGCCACCACATTTTAGGAAGGACACTGATAATCTGAAAAGTATAAAGGATGGTAACCAGGATGGTGAAAGTTCTTGACAGCATAATATGAAAGTCAGTTGAAGGAATTGTTTCTATGTTTACCCTAGATAAGAGTCGACTTAAGGAGTGCCTGATGGCTGTCTTCAAGTATGTAACAAAAATAGCAACTGATATATATCTGGAGATTATACACACATACACACACATATATAATATCTCTTTTCATATATATTATTTCATCGAAACCTCACAACAGCTCACTGTGTGTGTGAGAGAGAGAGAAAGAGAAAGAGAATATCTCTCTCTCTCTCTCTATGTATACACACACACACATACACACACACAAAGTATCAGGTACTGATACCATACTAAGAATCAGAGAAATGATTTTCACACATGGGTTTTCCTAGTCTAGCACTTTTATGGAAAAGACATTACACTTGCTCTATTTGACCCCAGAGGACAGAACTATGAGCAATGGATGATGGAAGCTGGAATTAGCCAAGGGGTACACTGATGCTCAAAGTCAGGGAAAATGTCTTAACAATAAGAGCTGTCCAAAACTGGAATGAGCCACTCAGGAGGCTGTGCCCACCCTTTGCCCAGCCCATTCTCCTTCTCTTCCCCCATGAAAAGACTTTAAACAGAGATTGGATGGCCATTTGTCAGGGGTGTTGATGAATGGTTTCTTTGCCAGGTCTAGGTTGGACTAAATGACCTCTGAGGTGCCTTCTGCCTTTGGGGTTCTGAGACTCTATTAGACAGAGTCTAAATCTCCTTTGGAACTTGATGCCACCAGCAAAATGAGAAGTTATTCCCTTTCACTCTTCTTAATGAAAGTTATAACTTGCACAGGAAAATATAAGCACAGCTCCCCTCATAGCTCTGACCTTCTCCTGATCCTCTTGGCCTTCGGAGGGTTTGTGCATTCCATTTTGGCCCTGCCTGATGGAGTTGCAGCTGTGAGGGAGGAAAGCCCTGGACATGAGGTTGTTCCCCACCCCCATCCCCAGCCTCCTGAGGCCCATTCGACTTTTGGCAACAGATGCATTTCAACCACATTTTTGTTCTATTTCCAAAGTGAGGCTAGAAGCCAGAGCTGAGGGAGTGGGCCTAAGCTGGCACCTGCTACTTGGTTTCAGTAAGCACGCCTGCCGCCTGCCAGCAAAGCCAGGAGCTGCCACCTTCAAGCTTCATGTCCAGGGTAGAACAAACCCACAAAGGTTCTCTGGTATTTCACAACTTCAGGAAGAATTAGTGAATTTTATAGGGGATAGATTCTTCTTCTCAGTTCCCATGATGGTCCACATTGTCCAATTCTTCCCAATGCAACACGCTGTAAGGGAGGGAGTACCAAACTAGAACCAAAGAAAATCTAGGTTCCTTTCCCACTTCTGATACTAACTGTGATCATGATTAAGTCACAAACTGTCTGAGCCTCTGTTTTCTCATGTATAAAACAGGGATAATAAATACCTGTAGTACCTACCTCAGAGGGTAGGGAGGCTCCAATACATGAAATCTTTATCAAATGCCATCTAACTGCAAGACACGGTGGTAGGCACTGGGAATAAAAAAGGCAAAATGAACAACACACCCTGCCCCATGGGAGTTACCTTCTACTAGGGAGAATGAATTTACTAAAATACAAGAAATAGATTGCCCAGCCACAAAGCAAAAGACAAATATATACACATATTTATATAATGTACATATAGATGCTTCTTTATATAAATGTTTGAAGAAAAAACATTTCTATAAATGTACATATATTTACATAAACATGTACATATATTTAATCTATATTTCTTGGAAGAAGGAGAAAGTAATCACAACTAGAGGGATTGAGAAATTGGGAATTGGAACATGGACTGAGCCTTGGAAGAAGATTAGGTGTCTAAGAAGAGATGTTTCAGTATGAACACATACATATAACCTGTGCGAATGCCCAGAGATGGGAAAGGACATGTAGGGTTTCAAACAATAAGATACTGTATGTGTTAGTTCTTACTGCATTCCTTCTATGTCTGCCATTTTCAACATTTATGACCATGCAGAACATCTCACTTACATCACTGATCTCCAGCGTTCAATTCAATTCTCTATAGAATCATTGAAGATGACAGCTAGAAGGGACTGCAGAACCCATTTTATAGAGAAGGAAACTGAGAGTCATAGTAAAGTATGTACTCCCCAAGTTACCCAGCTAGTTCATGGCAGAGAAGGGGCTCCCACCCAGTTGTCCTTAGTGTGAGTAGATAAAGGTCTAGGCCTGGATTTAATAAGATTTTGAGTTCAAATCTGGCCTCAGACACTGTGCAACCCTGAAAAAAGTCCCTTAACCTCTATTTGACTCGATAATAGCACCCACCTCACATGATTGTTGTGAAGATCAAATGATACATTTGTAAAAACACTTAGCACAGTGTCTGACATGCAGTAGGTGCTATGTGAAAATGTATTCCCTTTCCCTTCCTTAATTTCACTCACCTTCCCATTAGACCATACAGCTTTCTGCTGTGGTGTCAACACATACATGGTTGTAACCAGTTGACATTGTAGACAACCCAAACAGGCATGCATATCGTTTCTGCCTCACTGCCATCCAGACCCAGATCTTCATATTTCCCCCAAATGTTCCTAAAAGCAACTAAGATAAGAATGAAGGACAGGGAATTCATCTCTGTGGCTACAGGTCCAACAGATCCTAGAACAATTGCCCATCTGGGACAATGGAATTCCAGACAAGGATTTGCAAAGAATGTCTTGGCTATGACGAAACCTAACCTACCACTGCAGGAGACATATTTCAGGGTTAAACACTCTAAAACCCCACCACAAGCTAAGTGAGAAAAAGTGGAATGAGATAATGGACCTCCTCAACTCACACTCCACATCCAGGAGAGAATTCATCAGTTGATAAGATTTATGCTTCAGAGACTTCCCTGAGAGCAAACTTAATGAATTCTGAGGGGAAAGTCCATCCAGGGAACTCTCCAGGGTGTGGACAGTTTGTTGTGCTTGGAGTTTTAAGCAATCTTTCTCAGAACAATGCCCATCTGGATGTTTAATGGAGGAGGGAGGATAGAAAGACATAGGCTGTCTTTAAGCAACTAGAGATGACATTTTGTGATTTTTCTTACTTTCTTCTAATGCTTGCTTAATGTGGATTTATGGCCAGGTTTATTGCATGCGATGAACCCAAGGTTATGCATGGACTAATTTGAGAACACAGCCATTTGCTGAACAAAAGGGTAGCCCAATACTCAGCTGGGAAATCTATTTCTTATATTTCTGTGAGCAAAGTTTCTCTGTGTGGTATTTTGGTTCTTAAGGGTATTATTTTGGTAGAATGGAGAGACAATTTTGATCCAGAATCAGGAGATTTTGGTTTTCCCTAGGTCCCCAATGGAGTTGTGCTGAATTGTGAGGGAGAAGTCAATATTCTACTTGATGCCTCAGTTTCCATCTCTTTCAAATGGAGATGACAAAAATCTGTCCTCAGTCTGCTTAGAGGGATCTTGGGAGGATTCAATAAATACTGCAAGTGAATTACATGAATGTCCAAATGGGAGGGGAGAGGACATAATAGAGCAATATATCCAGTTTTCCCATGATGCAACATGAACAGACCTCTCTGAAGGGAGAAAGAAATAGCGATACTTTGCCAGCTCCAGATGCTTACTGAATATGTCTTCAAGTTAACTATTTACCATGTTTTCATCCATACAAAGCCCAGATGCTTTGAAAATCATGTTTAAATTAAGGCTGAGATAACCCAACAATACTTGGGAATGACCTAAGTTTGTAAATTACCCTTTATATTGTTCCCAAGCACTTTTCCGTTAAGTTTCAGAAAGAAACTTGGCTTAAGGAGGATGTTTCTAATATTTTTTCCCTGTGTGACTAATCCAGGAGCCCCTGGGACCTTGTACACAGTATATATGGCCCATCCCATATCATGGAAAACATGAATGTGGCTTGTCAGCCTTTGGGGAAAGGCCTAATCAGAAAACCAACCCAATAGCATGCAATTAAAAATAAAGAATTTAAGGCCATGGTGGGTTGTAAGGGGAAAGGAATTTTCAAATAAAACATATCACAGTGTTCTCTCTGTCATCAGAATTCAAATATTGAAAATACTTTCAATCTTCTTGAGGTCTTAAGGGCACATACTACTTTTCCACTTTTTACTGTTTATATACATGTATTTATACATATATACATATATACATCTCCTACCATATATCATAATCTTGAATTGTGTTATAAAATTACTTATGTTCTAATCTTGTCCTCTCGAACAGATTCTAAGTTCCTAGAATGTAAGGATAAGTGTCTTTTCATCTTCCATCCCCACTCTTTCCCCCTCCTCACCCTTCCATACTTGTTCCTAGTCAGTTACATTGTACATAGAAGGTGTTTTAAATATATTTATGGAATCGAATTTAAACTGGCCTAAGGTCTTTGACATAATAAAGCAGGCCTCCCTCAGGCAGGGAATCTAAAATGAATTGAATACACTCCATCACTTAATTCTTTTTTTTTTAATCTAGGAGTTAAAGTTTGGTAAGCCCTTCTTAATATGTATTGCTGATTGACTGATCAATTGGTTGCTTGGTGGGAAAATTCAGGATTGTAGAAATGTCGAGCTTTTAGGGCTCTTTAGAAATCAATCCTTATTTTGATCACGGGGAAACTAAAGACCAGAGGGATTTAATGACTTGCTTATTATTGCTGCTTATTACTTCTACCCCAAGAGAAAAGGAAGGAGAAGGATAAGAGAGCTATTACACGTCAACTACATGTATCTGCAACCCTGGGCTTGGGGTTTTCCATTTCTATGCTTTCTTTTCCTTTCTTCTTTTCTTTCTTTCTTTCTTTCTTTCTTTCTTTCTTTCTTTCTTTCTTTCTTTCTTTCTTTCTTTCTTTCTCTCTTTCTTTCTTTCTTTCTTTCTTTCTTTCTTTCTTTCTTTCCTTCTTTCTTTCTTTCTTCCTTCCTTCCTTTCTTTCCTTCTCCCTCCCTCCCTCCCTCCCTTCCTCCCTCTGTTTCTCCCTGCTCCTTCCTCTTAGCAACAATACTTAAAAGGGTAGTACCATTTCCTACTTCTCCGGTCCACCAATGTCCCCCTGAATTCCTTGCAACAGCTCAAGACTTGCCAAATCCTGGGCCCAGAGGAAATGACCTTAAATGACTATATAGTAAGGATGGCACCGATGCAGAGCAATGAGGTTCACTCTAGAGCTTCAGTCTAGACAATAGTTTTATTGCCTGGGATTGTTCCTTCTGACCTGAGACCTAAATACAGCTACAGAATTGGAAGTCATCTCTCAACTGCATGGCAAAATCAGGTTTCAAAAAACTTTGATCTGAGTTGAGAAAAGAAAATAAATATTGTCTATATTCCTATCATCTGATAGGTAGCTAGGTAGCACAGTAGATGGAGTGCTGGGCCAGGAAGATCTGGATTCAAATTCTGCCTTAGGCATTTACTAGGTGTGTTACCCTAGGCGACACTCCCTGTGCCATAATTTCCTCACTTGTAGAATGGAGATAATAATAGTATCTGCCTCTTAGGGTTGTTGTGAGGATAAAGTGAGATTATATTAGTAATGTGGTTTGCAAACCTTAAAGTACTATTTAAATGCTATTATTATACCTAGCCATGATATCATCCATCTTGATACTAGGAATAATGTGAGAGTAGATATGCAGGACGGGTTTTTGAGAATATAGGGAAGCTATATATGTGGGCCAGCTAAAATTTGTTCCTTCTCTGCTCTGTATCAGAGGAATAACTACGGTAGGGTCTCAGGAACTTTGTCCTGGTATGCAAAATTTAGAGGCCAAGGGCAAATACTACTTAGAAACAAGAACCTTTACCTCTTTCCATGCCCAGTACATTCCTAGCAGTGACTTTAAAAGAGGGAAATTAGAGGGTACCAGGCAACAACATTCCAAGCTTCCTCCCCATCAAAGTCCTTAACTTTTTAGTTATTCTCCACAGCAGGGGAAAGACCTTATTTCTAGGCATGCTTCCAGATAGTCTTCTGATAGAGTAAAATCTGGTGCTATCCTAAGACATGATTCTATACCTGTTCCTTCCTCTATAAGACTAATCCCAGGTAAACTCCCATATTTGTCCCAGGGACAAAAAAGTTGTTAGGGTAAAACTCTCCATATTCTGGATAACTAAAAATGTAAATAACTAGTCTTTGAAAGTGAGAAAGTTATGTTTAGTAGCTTATAGGACTTTTGCTCTTCGGTAATTCACTTAATGACTCCACCAGTGTATTGATTTCACTCTTGGTTCAAGTCATTTTCATTCATATACTTTATAGATTTCATTTGAAGGGCTAATTTTCCTGTGGATAGAGCCTACCAAAAAGTTCCTTTTCTTTTAGCAAACTTTTTAGTTTTTCTTATATGATGAATGATGTCAATTTGCAAGTAATTGGACATATAGGAATCTCCTTGGGCTCTTTAAGACAATTTGAGAGCATGTTGATCCACTTTTATAAAATATTTGTCTTAAAAACAGGAAATTAAAGTGTTCTGGCCAGAAAATGCTCAAAAAAGGAAAAGGGGATCTATTAGTAATAGAGAAAGCAGTTCGTCTCTTCCTCTCTCATAGGGCTGGTGTAACCTTCACCTAGAGATCTTTTAAAATAATTACTATGTCACAACTCTCCAAGCTCCCTTCTAGTTCCAAGAATCTGTGAAATCTGTAAAATATGTCTTCCAGTTTTCACCTTCTCCACTAAAATTCCTTCTGCCTTTTTCATGTAATAGAATCACATGTTGAATTATGTGGGGAAAAATAGAAGTCTGATTTTGTCTGTTGCTTCTGACTTAACTAGAAGTCCGATAGACAAAGAGTGGTTCTGAAAAGAGAACTGTATACCCTATTTGTTCAATTAGGGAACTCTTATGAAGTTGTTTTTTTGTTTTTTGTTTTTTTGCTTAGACAGTTGGTGTTAAGTGACTTGCCCAGGGTCCCACAGCTATTAAGTGTCAAGTGTTTGGTCTGAGATCGGATTTGAACTCAGGTCTGCCCCAGAGGTTTCTTAGTAATCTTTTAACACAGGAGATAGTTTTCTGCTGGCCTGTGCATGCAAACCTTTTTCTCTACACTAGCTACTCCCAAACTTTTGAGATCTGGTTTGGGTACAATCTATTCAATAGAATGTAAGCTGCTTGAGGTCAGGGATTATTTGCTTTTTGTCTTTGTGTCTCTAACACTTAGCATGTAGGGAGTGTTTAAGAAATAAGTGGATGAAATTGATGCTCACAAGCCCCCAGGTCCTCTGACCTTCCCACTTTTTGTTGAAGGATTGCGCTGTTTTACCAACTACATAATGATAAACTAGTGATAAAAGTGTATTATTTATTTAAATTAGGAAAGCAAATTCAAATGAGAAAAATACACGAGCCTCAAAAAACACCTGTGATGCAAGACAAGATACCAAACTTCATTCCCTTCTCTAAATGTCTAAGAAAAGAAAATTGAAACCCTACATAGATTCTGACCCCCAGGGCCTGAGGAACACAATATGGTTGGTAAATAACTTGCCCCCAATTTTTGACTCTGGACACATCACTTAACCACTCTCTTTCTCAATTTCCATAAACTTAAGGCATTTTACTTGATGACCTCTAAGGTCCCTTCTAGCTATAAAACTACTGATGCCATGCTTCCTCAGATGATTTCAGAATGTACTGAGTCTTGATGTGCACTCACACATCATTTGTCCTATAAACTGCTGACAGATTAAGGATCTGTGATCACTGCTCTAGTTGCTGGAGGGATGAGGTCAATCAACAACACAGACTCATGCATGAAGAGTAGAGATAAAACCTTCCAGAAGTGCATCAGTACCCAATAGCTGGCTTCTTCAGCAAGGGGGGAGAAATGTCTACATCCCGAAAACTTTAGAAGGAATTGATGAGCTATACCACAGCATATCATTTGCTTTCCCCTTGTTACCTCTTCCTCTTCCTTGGCACTCCAAGCCTTCTCTAAAAAGTCTCATCTCAGAATATATTTCTCTATTCTCTTCGTATGGGAATACTGGCTTCCTCTAGGTTGAGTTTCTCTGGTATCAAAGATTTGTGAGATTGTGAAATACCAAAGAAGCTCTTTATAGCTATAGTTCATCTGACAACCATAATGACCTACAGATTAGCTCTTTTTTTTTTATAAAATGTAATCAACTTTAAGTCCTTTGAGTTCTTCAAAATATCTTTTTTTTTTCCTTTTTGGTCAATTCCGACATAGAAGAAATAATAAACTAGTTTTACTTGGCCTTCATATGTCTCAAGATTGAGTATTTATGAGGGTGAGAAGAGCCAAGATGGCAGAGTAAAGGCAAGGATTCACTTGAGCTCTCTCAAATTCACCTCCAAACAACATTAAAATAATACATCTAAACAAATTCTGAAGAGGCAGAACAAACAAAGATTGAGTGAACAACTTTCCAGCCCAAAAAAACTTGGAAGGTTGGAAGGAAAGATCTATCTGAAAATATGAGAATGGAATGAAGTTCTGTATAGGTCTCTCCTGGCAATCTAGGAGCAGGCCTTTGGAGCAACTATATTGGTGGCAGTAGTTTCTGAAGCTCTGAGCTCACAAATATTAAAGGAGTATGACAACTGGTCAGAAGGAGATTACAGGGGGCTGTTTGCTGGCACCGGGAGAAAGACTCTGTTACATTGCCAGGATTTGGTTATGGGTCACAGTCCAAAGATGAGGAATAGTAGCAGGAGTGAGTACCCTGGTCACAGTTCCAGGGTAGAAAAAGAGTGCTTATGGTCACTCATAACCCACAAGAGCAACGTGACCAAGAGAGCAATGATTAGTTGCTTTAGTTCATACCATCTTAAAAGAACTAAAAACTTACAGACCTGCTGAAGTAGTTCTGAAAACAGCATCATGAGAAATCAAAAGCTTGTCCTCTCCACCCCGGGAGGAGAGCCGAACTTTAACATAAAATTAAAAGTAAAAAATTATGCTGGAAGAATGAACAAACAACAAAAAAAAAATTGGCCATAAAAAGTTACTACGGTGATAGGGAAGATCAAAACACAAACTCAGAAGAAGACAATAAAATCAAAGCAGCTACATTCAAAGCCTCAAAGAAAAATGTGAATTGGTCTCAAGTCCAAGCTGAAGGAGCTCAAAAAGGATTTTAAAAATCAAGTAAAACATGTAGAGGAAAAGTTGGGGAAAATGAGAGTGATACAAGAAAATCATAAAAAAGTCAATAGTTACCAAATTAGTAAAGGAGGCACAAAAATACTAAGGAAAACAATGTATTAAAAACAGAATAAGCCAAATGGTAAAAGAGGCACAAAATCCACTGAAGAGAAAAAATACTCCTTAAAAAGCAAAATTGGCCAAATAGAAAAAGACATACAAAAATTCACTGAAGGAAAAAAACACTCCTTTAAGAAGCAGAATTGGCTAAAAGATAATGAAGGTACGAAACCTCACTGAAGAAAAAATTCCTTAAAAGTTAGAATCAGGCAGCTGGAAGCTAATGACTGTGTGAGATATCAAGCTACAACAAAACAAAATCAAAAGAATAAAAAACAGAAGAAAATGTGAACTATATCATTGGAAAAACAACTGACCTGAAAAGTAGATCAAGGAGAAGTAATTTAAAAATTATTGTACTACCTGAAAGACATGATCAAAAGAAGAGCCTAGACATTATCTTTCTAGAAATTATCTCCCCCCCCAAAAAAAAGTTGTCATGATATCCTGGAACCAGTGGGTAAAACAGAAATGCAAAGAATCTATGTATCATCTCCTGAAAGAGATCCCAAAATGAAACTCCCAGGAATATTATAGCTAAATTCCAGAGATCACAGAAAATATTGCAAGCATCCAAAAAGCAATTCAAGTGTCATAGAGCCACAGTTAGGATAACATGGGATTTAGTAGCTTCTATATTTAAGAACTGGAGGACTGGGAATATGCTATTCTGGAGGGCAAAAGAGTGAGGATTACAACCAAGAATCACTTACCCAGAAAAACTGAGTATAATCCTTCAGGAGAAAAACTGATATTTAATAAAATGGAGAACTTTCAATCATTCCTGCTGAAAAGACCAGAGCCAAATAGAAAATTTGACTTTCAAATATTAGACTTGAAAGAAGCATGTAAAAGTAAACAGGAAAAAGGAATCATAAGGGACTTGATATGGTTGAACTGTTTATATTCCTATATGGGAAGAGGATACTTGAAACTCCTAAGAATTTTATCATTATTAAGGCAGTTAGAAAGAGATGGAGGACACAGGTGTGAGTTGACTGATGGGATGATATCCAAAAAGTAAAATTAAGGGATGAGAAAGAGGGAAGCACTGGAAGAAGGTGGTAGGGAGAGATAGAATGGGATAACTTATCTCACATAAAGGAGGCACAAAAGAACTTGTACAGTGGAGTGGAAAATGGGAGTGGGGCAATGGTTGAACTTTACACTCATTGGAATTGACTCAGAGGGAATTACATCCAGTTGAGTATAGAATCTATCTTACCCTATAGGGAAGTAGGAGGAGAAAGGATAAGAGGAGTATGAGGCTGGTAGTAGGAAGGGCAGAATGGGAGAGGCAGTGATCAGAAGCAAAACACTTTTGAGGAGCAACAGGGGAAAAGGAGAAAGAGAGAAGGATAAAAAAGGAAAAAAGTATGGAGGTAAATACATAGTAATCATAAAAGTAAATGTTAATGGGATGAACTTGTCTACAAAACAGAAGAAGACAGAAGAGTAGATTAAAAAACAGAGTCCTACAATATAATGTTTACAAAAAACATATGAAGCAGAGAAACAGAAAAAGAGTAAAAATAAGAAGCTGGAGCAGAATCCATCACACTTCAGCTGAGGAAAAAAGGCAGGGGTAGCAATCATGATCTCAGACAAAGCAAAAGCAAAAATAGATCAATTAAAATAAATAATCAGGAAAACTACATTTATCTAAAAGGTACGATAGACAATGAAATAACATCAATACCAAACATAAACGCACCAAATGGTATAATATTCGAATTCGTAAAGGAGAAGTTAAATGAGTTACAGGAGGAAATAATAAAACTATGCTAATGGGAGACCTCAATTTTCCCCTCTCAGAACTAGATAAATCTACCAAGAAAGAATTTAAAGAGATGAATAGAATTTTTAAAAAGTTAAATATGATAGAACCTCTGGAGAAAACTGAATATGAATAGAAAGGGATATACCTTTTTTTCTCAGTGATATACTACACCTACACAAAAACTGACCATGAATTAGGGCATTAAAAACTTCAACAAAATAAATGCAGAAAAGCAGAAATACTAAATGCATCATTTTCAGATAATAATGTAATAAAATTATATTCAATAAAGAATGATAGAAACAAAGACTAAAATTAATTGGAAACTAAATAATCTAATCTTAAAGAATGAGTGAATCAAAGAAGAAATAGAGAAACTATCAGTAATTCCATTAAAGACAATGATAACAATGAGACAACATACCAAAATTAATGGGATGCAGCCAAAGCAGTACTTAAATACACACACACACACACACACACACACACACAGAGCTTATCTCAGTTAAATAGAGAAAGAGCAGATTGCTGAATTGATCATGCAACTAAAAAAAAAACTAGAAAAAGAATAAATTAAAAATCATTTAAACACTAAATTGGAAATTCTGAAAATCAAAAGAAAGATAAATTAAAACAAAACTAAGAATACCCCTGAAATCAAGTTACCAGTAAAAAAAATGAAAAGGGTGAACTTACTACCAATGAAAATGAAATTAAAGCAATTATAGGAGTTATTTTGCCTAATTATATGTCAATACATCTAACAAGAGAAATCTAAAATTGAAATGGATGAATATTTACAAAAACATAAATTGAACAAATTAACAAAACAAATAGAATTACTTAACCCCATCTTAGAAAAGGAAATTGAACAAGCCATCATTGAGCTCCCTAAAAAAATACCCAGAATTAGATGGATTCACAAATGAATTCTTCCAAACATTTAAAGATCAATTAATTCCAATACTATATAAACTACTTGGGGAAAAAATAGGCAAAGAATGAGTCCTACCAAATTCCTTTTACAACACAAATATAATATGTGCTGGGAAGACCAAAAACAGAAATTATAGACTGATTTCCCTTATGAATATTAATGCAAAAATTTTAAATAAAATGCTAGCAAGGAAATTACAGTAATATATCACAAAGATCGTACATTATGACCATATGGAATTTATGTTAGGAAGGCAGGACTGATTCAGTATTAGGAAAACTATCATCATAATTGACTATGTCAATAACAAAAAACCACAGAAATCATATAATTAGTCTCAATAGATGCAAGAAAAAAAACTTTTGATAAAATACAATACTCATTGCTATTAAAAACACTAGAAAGCACTGGAATAAATGAAGCTTTCCTTAAAATGCTAAGGAGTATCTATCTAAAACCATCAGCAAGCATAATCTGTAATAGGGTTAAAATAGAACCTTTTCCAATAAGATCAGGGATAAAAAAAAAGAAAGTCTATTATCCTCACTATTATTCAATACTGTGCTAGAAATGCTAGGAATAGTAATGAGAGAAGAAAAAGAAATTGAAGGAATTAGAATAAGCATTGAGGAAACAAAATCATCGCTCTTTGCAGATGATATGATGGTATACTTGGAAAATTTTAGAAAATCAACTAAAAACACTAGTTGAAATAATTAACAACTTTTGCAAAATGGCAGAGTATAGAATCAACCCACATAAATCATCAATATTTTTATATATCATCAACAAAGTACAGCAGCAAGAAAAGAAAGAGAAATTTCATTGAAAATAACTGTAGACAATATAGCATACTTGGGAGTCTATCTGCTAAGAAAAATTCAGGAACTACATAAACACAATTACAAAACACTTTACATTAATAAAGTCATATTTGAACAATTGGAAAAATATTAATTGCTCATTGGTAGACCAAGCCAATATAACCAATCTGTCAATTCTACCTAAATTAATTTATTTATTCAGTGTCATACTAATAACCTACCCAAAATCATTTTATAGAGCTAGAAAAAATAATAGCAAAATGCATCTAGAAGAATAAAAGGTTGAGAATATCAAGACAATTAATGAAAACATAAATGTGAAGGAAAGTTGATTAGCCATAGCAGATCTCAAACTGTATTACAAAGCAGTAATCAAAACAATCTGGTATTGGCTAAGAAATAGAGTGGCAGATCAGTGAGATTAGGTACATAATGCTCAGCAGTAAATGACCATAGTATTCTAGTATTTGACAAACCCAAACATCCAACCTTTTGGGACAAGTACTCATTGTTTGACAAAGCTGGGAAAACTGGAAAGCAGTTTGGCATAAACTAGATATAGACCAACATTTTACACTGTATACTGAGATAAGGTGAAGAAGGAGTTCATGATTTAGACATAAAGGGTGATACCATAAACAAATCAGGGTAACATGGAATAGTTTACCTGTCAGATCTATGGATAAGAGAAGAATTTATAAACAAACAAGTCATAGAGAGCATTATGGAATATAAAATGGATAATTTTGATTACAATAAATTTAAAAAGTTTTTTTCACGAAGAAAAACAGAAAACTGTGGGGGGGGGTTACATCATGTTTCTCTGATAAAGGCATCATTTCTCAAAAATATAGAGAACTGAGTAAAAATTATAGGCATACAAGTTATTCCCCCATTGAGCAATGATCAAAGAATATGAACAGACAGTTTTCAGAAGAAATCAAAACTACCTCTAGTTATGTACAAATGTTCTGTATCACTCCTGATTAGAGAAATACAAATTAAAACCACTCTAAGGTACCACCTTACGCCCCTCAAATTGGCTATAATGACAGAAAGGGAAAATGGTGAATGTTTGAAGGCATGTGGGAAAATTGGGACACTGATGCACTGTTGGTGGAGTTGTGAACTGATCCAACCATTCTGGACAGTAATTTGGAACTGTGCCCAGAGGGCTATAAAACTGTGCATACCTTTTGGTACAGCAATACCTTTGTCAGATCTGTATCCCAAAGAGATTTTTAAAAAGGAAAAATACCTCTATGTACAAAAAATATTTACAGTAGCTCTTTTGTTGGTGGCAAAGAGCTGAAAACTGAGGGTATGCCCATCAATTGTGGAATGGCTGAACAAGTTGTGGTATATGAATGTAATGGAATACTATTGTGCTATAAGAACTGATGAGCAGGAAGCTCTCCAAAAACAGTGGAAAGACTTACATGAGCTGATACAATGTGAAGTGACCAGTACCAGGAGAACATTGTACATGGTAACAGCAATATTGTATAATAATTAACTATGAATAACTTAGCTATTTTTAACAATACAATGATCAAGACAATTCCAAAGGACTCATGATGAAAAATAATATCCACCACCAGAGAAAGAATTGATGGAGTCTGAATGCAGATTGCAGCATGCTTAAAAAAAACAAAAACCTTTCTTCT
>NW_020955182.1:637391-660769 GCF_900497805.2 Vombatus ursinus
AAAGGACTAAAACTCATGACTTCAAATGTCCATATGCAAATGCTCCTAAGTGTGAGTTACAAACAAGGTAAACAATGTTCAAACATGGGTATTTCCAAAACTTTATGAGATGTGACTTGTGACTAGAATATGGCTCTGGAAGGATAGCTACCTTAATTAATAGTGACAAAAAAGATAAAAAGTGGTTGAGTAACACCAGATGTGAATAAATCTAGCCCCTGAAGGGAGCAGCATGGTAGAGAAATTTGGATAAAGATTATAGAATTAAAACATCACAGACTTGGAAAGAATCTCAGTCCACCTAGTCCAATCAATTCAAAAACTAGAATCCGTCTACTATATACCCCCAAAGTAGTCATATGACCTGTGCAGTATGTGGAGAGGAGTAAGGTGCAGGAAGATTGTCCCCAGTATCATTTTTCACTACGGTAAGACGGAGCTGAACAGCAAGAAACCTCTTCTTATCACCACTCACTGAATAATTACAGAGGGCACTAGAATGCCACTTAGCAAGCTGCATGATATTCTCTAGGAAGAAGTCATAATGTTCCATTCCAGCCCTAGACTTGGTTATAATGAGATGGAGGAAAAATCCATAGGGAGCAAAGCCAAAGTAGATCCAAAGGAAATCCATAGGGTGCAAAGCAAAGCAAAACAAAGAGTGGCTCTTTTGCTTTCATTTTCTCTTCCACCACCACCACCATCACCATGATACGGTCCCCCTCTTCCTCCTCCAGCACTACCGACACTTCTAATACAATAAAAAAATAGCTTGTTTTTGACTGTCTTTTGCACCTGCTCTTTATTGTACCGGCTGCGCCGACCTTCTCCTCCTATAAGGAGCAGGCTGCCAGAGTCATACTCACTCTCGAGTCTTTGGTCCTCAGCCGGATAAACACACAGAGACAAGCCATTGGGAGGCACCAACACCAGAGCTTTATTCAGAGGCCATCACAGCAAGCCATCACAGCAAGCCCAAGCAGCAAGGCCAGAGCAACAGAGCAGGAGCCAAGAAGCGTGATCTGACCACGCTCGTTCCTAAATACCTACTTAGCCCCTCCTCCTCAGCCCGCTTACTAGCCAATGATTGTAGGGTCAGATACCGGAAGGGGCTGTCTGAGTTTAGCACACCAAGGGGGAGGGAGTGACGTAGGAGGCTAGGACCGGATACAGGAAGGAGGTGTCTGGGATTAGTGCATAGACAGAGTACGTGACCTAGGAAGTCAGGAAGGAGGCGTCTGGGGTCAGTGCTACACAAAGGGACCCAGGAAGTCAGGAAGCTCACAGGAAGGAGGCGTCTGGGGTTGACGTTGCATATAGGGAGGGGACTAAGCAAAGGGAACTCAGTCCTCTGCCGTCCCTCTCCCACGTGGCACCGTCCCTTGCCTCAGGAGCACAAGCTCCAGCCACTTCCTTGCACCCAGCTTATCTCACATAGCACTGCCCACTGCCTCAGGGCTTCTCCGTACCCAGCCCATCCCAGTCCACCACGACTCTGCCTACCACAGCCCCTGCCTCGATTTCCAAAAATACCCGGATCTTACCCTACTCTTGCCACAGTGCCCATCTGGTAGTTGCCAACATAGACAGTCCCTCACACTTTATCTTTAATTTCTGGGCAGTACACAAAACCTCTTAAGTTCACTGGTTTCCAGATACAATTTCCACCAAAGCTGTACAACTATGAAGGCTGCTTTTATAACATTGACATCTGTATATGTTGGGATTTTGCAAATGATAGCAAACACCTGTGGAAGAAAACTCTCCAACGTCTTCTCATAATCCACCATTATCCACTCCCTCGTAAAAGCGAATTTGGATGTTGTCTTTTTGAATCTCATCAAAAATCAGATAAATCTCCTTGCCCCGCATCACACAACTCTCTGTCCTGTCCATGCTTACAGTTTTCAAGTTTGAGGAATTGAAGATTTTGCTATCATCGATTGCATCTGATATTACAGGCTCCAACCTTCTTGTGAAGCTGTCTGTGTTGTCTGGAAGGAAGGCTGTGGTCCTTCAAGTATTTTAAAATAGCTATCGACCTCCATACCCTTAAATCTTCTATCCTCCAGGTGAACCATTCCCACTTTCTTCAAATGATCCTCATTCATGAAAAGCTCAAGGCCCTCCACCATCCTAGTTACCTTCCTTTTGATGTTCTCAAGCTGATTAATGTCCATCCTGAAATGTGGCACCCAGATTTGAGCACAGTACCCCAGATGTGATCTGTCTAAAGCAGAATGTTGTGGATCATTTGGAGGGAGGAAAAGAAATTACGCCATGTGAGTGCACTGCAGACCACCTGGACAAAAGGAGGAAGTAGATAAGGAGTTAGGGAAGCATTACAAATCTGGCGCAGACCTGTGATTTAGTAGTGATGAGGGACTTCAGCTATCCAGACATCTGTGTCAGGTTTTCTTCTGCCAAGAGAAGACAGCAAGTGATAATTTCATTCTTCAGAAAGTAACGGACACAACAAGGGAAGTTACTATTTTAGACCTGATTCTGACCAATAAGAAGGGACAGATTGCTGAAGTAGAAATCGTGGGATTCTTAGGGAGATGGGTGGGAGAATGATCACACCATAATAAAATTCAGAGCATTAAATGAGAATAAAACCAGACATAGTTCGATATGGATCATGGATTTTGGTAGACAATATTTCAAAGAAAGGCTAGGTTTTTTTTTTCCTGGTCAAGAAATTTCATTAGTATATTGAATGCCAATGTGGCAATACCCTCTACATTGCACTGAAGATCAATTGCTCTGCAACTTAGGGTCTTAGAAATTTGTTCGGGTGGAATAGAAAGATGACATGACTAATCCAGGGTCACTGAGCCAGTGATAGCAGGACTGGATCCCATGCCTTACTGACTCTGAAGTCAGCACTGCATCTATGCATTATCCCTCTAGCATGCACCAGCATGGTAAAAAATTCTACAGGGCAGGTGAATTTGAAAGTGATGGAAAGCTCCCACAAATCAGGTTCTCACAACACAGATAGCAATGGTTCACATGCAAACTAAAAGGAGGCTGACTGGCAAGATTTATGTGACTGCTCCAGAACTGACTGACCAACTTAACTCTAAAGTTGAAATCTATAGAATATGAAAATGAGAGCAAATAAGCAAGGATCAACGTCAAAGTCGATGCCTTACTGGAATAGTTAGGAGTGCTAAAGATCAGAATGAGCCCAGACTGGGGATAAAGGCTAAGGACAACAATAGCGGCATTTTTAGCTATCTTAAGGACAAAAGAAAGATGGAAAAGGTCCAGAATCACTTCATGGAGTGGATTGCATGATGATAATGAATGATTTTTTTAAAAGGAAGAAATATATGGATCTTAGTTTGCTTCTGTTTCCGGTGCCAAGAATAATGATCTTCAATTTTGTTAGGATAAGGGAAAATAGTTGAGGGAGTTGAAATCCACACAAAAAAGAGATGACAGTAAGGACACACTGTGCTGCTCTTATTGAGTACAATCCACTTGGGCTGCATGTGAATGATTTCCCCACACTCTTGCTCTTTTCTCTTGTAGAACCGAGAGTACATCACACCATCTGTGTTCCTTGTTCTTAGGTCGATCCTTGTTTACCTCTTATTTTTTTTCTTGCAGACCTTTAACTACAACATTATGCGTCTCAATATTTTTGCCCTTGAAAACCATGAGTTCACCTTCATATAGTGCTCTGTGGATAACAAAGGGTAAATACTGAAAGAACTAGTGAATGTGATTGTTGAATTAAGTAATCACATCCACCAGTTCAGGTTTTAGCACACTGTAAGTTCAAAATAAGTTAACACTGTGGTATGGCAATCAAGAAAATTAAAGCCATATTAGACTGAATTAAGAGAGGTAGAGTCCTCATGACTAGGGAGGTGATAGCTGCTCTATCCTGCTCTTGTCAGACCACAGTTTTAATATTTAAGTCAGTTGTGAGTGACACTTTTTTTTTCGGCAATTGGGGTTAAGTGACTTGCCCAGAGTCACACAACTAGTAAGCATCAAGTGTTTGGTATGAGGCCTGATTTGAACTCAGGTCCTCCTGACTTCAGGGCTGGTGCTCTATCTACTGTGCCACCTAGCTGCCCCCTGTGCACTGACACTTTTAAGGATATTGGCAACTATGCCATGACTAGAGGAGATCAACCAGAGAAATGAGGAGGCTGTAAACAATGCAATATGAAGAGAAATGGAAGGATTTGGAGAAGCTCGGTCTATAGAAGAAATGACTTGGGTGTGGTATGGCATGGTAATTATCTTAACGACTTTGCAGGGATTTCATGTGAAAGAGAGATTAGATTTGTTTTTGATGACTTCAGAATTAGGAACAATGTGTGAAAGTTACAGACAAATCAGTATAGTCAAAATGTAAACAAAAACTTCCTAAAAATTGGAACTACAAAAATGGAGAACAGGTTGCCTCAGAATGAAGTAACTGTCATTTCTCTAGCGTTCTCTAGGCTGAGCCTGCTTAGTATTACAAAGAACATTCTCGTTAAGGTGTAAATTGGACTAGATTACCTTAGAGATTCTGGATTTTTGACCAGTTTCAAACACTTCTGAATGATTAAGAAGGATGATGATTGAGAAAGGGCAATTAGATATGGCGGTTAAGAGGTGGCCTAGAGAAAGAAGTTTCAGTAAATAATGGGAATAGAATCCAGATTGCAAAAGGTTTGAGAATGAAGGAGAAGCATTGATTCTTGTCTCCTCTTTCAAGAAGTTTGGCAGCAAAAGGAATAAAATAGGCCTTAGCAGGAGTAGTAGGGTGAAAAGAAGGTTGTTTTGTGGTAGTACTACTGCTGTTGTTATGTTTGTGGTTGTTTTTTTTTGTTTTTTTTAGCCTAGAGGGAAATTTATTATTTTTGTAAGTAGGGAGGAAACAGTGGAAAAGGGATTGGAAACACACTTGAGTAAAGTGATCATTATTTGATGGATAAAAGGTCTAGGAGATACTATCAAGAGTAGCTGTGGTGGGTTTACCCATGGTCTTCTGAGACAGAAGGGAAAATGAACCAGATGGGGGAAACGGATAGGGAAAAAAAAATTAAGGAATAAAAAAGAATAGGGTCAAGAAAGCTCCTGCTAGATGTTCTTAATCTAACTAGTCGAGTAGGAAGCCAAAGTCATCTGCTGAAAAATGTAGAGGCTGAGAAATCAAGATTCAAGGAGAAAGGAGCTGGTGTTGAATGAATTTTGTAAGGGATTCAGTAAAGGGTTGATAAATGGGAAATGAAATAATTGCTACACAACAGTGAGAACCTAGCAAAGTGCTTTTGGTTTTGTTTGGTTGCTTGTTTTGTTTTGTTTTTGCTTTATGGAAGAGGAATGCCTGGACCTTTGATTGTATTTATTATATAAGGAGCTCCCATTGAGAAAACTTCCTATTCCAAAGAAGACTGACGATTGCCCTTCAACTGAAATCCCAGAGGGTCACCCGGGGCCCTGAGAGGTTGAGTGGCTTGTCAAGGGTCACACAGTCATTGTGCATTAGAGACAGAATTTGAGCCCATGTCTTCTTTCCTCACTTAGATACCAGTATTATAATCAAAAGATGTATAATGGATGAAATCAGCAATGCTCCATGACTTTCTCCTTATAGCCTAAGAAGGAGAGCAGGACAAGAAAGCAAGAAATAGGGTTTTGCTTTATCCAGTTGGCTCATTAGCAGGATCAGAATGGCAGAAAGTCAATAGGGGTGAGGGAGTCTCTAGTGACATTTGAACATAATCATTGACCGTGAGGTCCAGGCTAGTGAGAGAGGTGAAGGAAGACAAAACAAGCTGATATCCTGGGAGACTATGGGTAAATCTAAAGAATGAATAAGAAAATGAGCAAAAAAAAGCCTCTTCAAAGTGACAAGCCAAAGAGTAGAAACCTCCGATATCTTTAAGTCTTATTCAGTACCTGCAATTTGGTTAGGTTCCAGTCTCTTGGCCTGCTACTCTTTTCTCTTATAGACTGAAGAGTACATCATACCATCTGTGTTCCTTGCCCTTAGGTCAATCCTTGTTTGCCTCTTATTTTTTTTTCCTGCAGACCTGTACCTGCAATATTATGCATCTCAATACTTTTGTGATTGAAAACTATGAGTTCACCTTCGTATAGTGCTTGCTGTATGGTTAATAAAATGCTTTACACATACCATCTTAAGTGATTTTCACAACAAACTTTGGTTTTCTCAGTAAAGTAGGAGTGACTTCATCTGTTGAGAGAACTACTTGGCAGGATAAACCTCACTGATTAAACAGACAATTTTGTTTCATAGGGAAAAAAAGGAGTCAATGAGACCTGGCAAACACATGGATTTGGGAAAGGAATTTCCAGTTCAGGATAAATATACAAATCTACCCTAAAGACATGAATAACAAATGTCCCTGTAAGGAAGACCTTATCAAATCACTCTTTCTGGGCCTAGCTTGCCCTACTCTGACATGCAGCCACATAGATTTCCCAAACATCACAAAAAGAGGAGAGGGGGAGGGCAATGAAGGTAAGAAGAGGAGAGGAGAGGAGAAAGAATAGGGGAGAAGCAATAGAAAGAATTATTTATTGCTTTCTTTCTTGCTAGGAAGGATTTAAATGGAAAAAAAAAAGATTGTATGCATACTAAGGAGATCCTCTGTGATAAAGTAACATATACTAAGGTAGCTATCCCATAGGCTAAGCTAGTTTTCATCTATAATGATGGTTAAACTATCTTCAAAATGCATTTGGCCCAGGGGACTAAGCCTCAGACTGTTGACATAGGTTACTGGTACCCTAAGAATAAAAGCCAGCGCAGGGAAAGTAGCTACCTTCTGGACACCTCCTCCAGATCAGCGCAGCAGACTGGCCATCGTAGGAGGGAGAGACACTGTGCCCAGATGAATTGATGCAATAGCCTTACCAATTTTATGGCTCAATAATTATACTTTTATTAGCTGCTAGGCACTCTCTAAGTATCTCATTCTGTTTCAGTCCTGAAGCCAAACCAATATACACCGGCCTGGATCCAGCCTGGCCCATAGCAGGCTCCCACAGAGAAAGGGAAGAATAGATCCCAAACTACCCTATATTTCACTACTTTGTATTTATTATCTTTGTATTTGCTTAGTATGCTCTCATATGCCCTGCTGATCTTCCCCCATTAGAACGAAAGCTCTTTGAGAGTAAATGTTAATTCATTTATTGTATTTGCATCCCTAACACCAATAAGAGTAGTACCTGATACATATTAAATGTTTAATAAATGTTTGCTGGTTGATTTGTTTCTTAATGTTCTGCCCTCCAACGGTAGAAAGAGGACCCAGAAGGCATCTGAAAGTCTCACTCACTACTTTTAGCCTCGTCTAATTATACCCTATTACCCTTCCTTCTCATAGATTAAAAACATTTAACGTCTACATGTGTGTCTTAATGTCTACCAATCTACTGTCTGCATTCTATGCTCTACAAACCATCAGAGGTATGCCCTTTTAAAGGTAAGAGCCAGTTTTGAATCAGGCAGGGCTTCTACTGTCAACAAAAGAAAAGTGTCCTCTGAATCTATATAAATGTTTTCTTACTATCCATTTACTCTGTCAAAAGTAAGACACTGGGCACAATCTTGTTCTTGTTTTTGTTTTTCTGACAGAACAATGAGTTTTGAATCTAGGAAATGGAACCTTGTTAGAAATAAAATATCTCTACATCATTTAACTCACTGGGGTCTACTTTCCTAAATTTTTTTTTCTGGCTAGAGTCAAGTAGGAGAAATATCTAATTATCGCACCCATACCATCCTTTCCAAATAGCTAGAACATAATTTTGTATCAGTTGTAGTTATGGTATTGACAAAGCTGGTTAAGAAGATGAGGTCCTAATACAAGACCACACAGTAAATACCAGGACCTGAACCCAGGTTCTCTGACTCCAAAACTGGCCCTCTTTCCATTCTATCATGAGATATGACCCCAAACAATATAAATAGATACTGAGAATTCTGATTACAGATGCCCTACGTACTTCTGAGCCTTTGGGGGACAGGATCATTACAATGGCTGTTTTTATTGATGGCTCAATAGGGATGTGTCAACCCTTATCTAGAAATAAAAAAAAATACATTCAATGACTGTGATTAAGGTTTTAACTAATTAAGATTAAAAAGTACTACTGGTAGAGGTTGGCGGGAAAGAAGAAGCTACTTTAGAGGAATACTTAAGCAGCAAACACTGGTCTATTGAAACTCCAATCCATCACTGGGAAATATAGAACAGCATTTTGTGCATCAAATGTTTCTCATTCCAGTTCTATTAGAGAAATGCCATTCAGGGAAATGCCATTCAAGAAGTGACATGGCATTAATGGGGGAGGGGAACCCTGGTCTCTGGTTTCAGAGGGCTGAATTCTAATCCTAACTCTGTCACTGGTTCACTGTGTGACCTTAAGCATGTCATTTCATTCCTATGGGACCTTGTTTTTTGTGTCAATCTAACTTCTGTGAAGGAGACATTTTGATATTTAAGTGTCCCTGAAGCACATCCAGATGAAATCTTTTGCAAACGGCTAATACAAAATCACAGTGGACCTTTTGTTAGTTCCAAAATTCTGTGTTTTTGCAAAGTTTAATTCAGTTAACATTTCTTAAGCACATACTACGTCCAAGGTACCTTACTAGGGGTTGTGTTTTCAATGACAGAACTGGAAAAAAACCCTATTCCTGTCCTCAAGGAGTTTACATTCTGCAGCAGGAGTATAAGATACACACAGATAAGGAAATATGACATAAAGTATAAAGGTTACCAATGCAATATCAAAAGGGATAATGACTAGGGAGATAAGCAAGTACTAATTACTGAAAAAAGAAGCAAAGGTCTTGTGTCAAAGATGGCACCCAAGCTACGCTTTAAAAGGAGCTAGAGATTCTAAGAAGAGGAAGTGAGGAGTGATTGCATTCCAAGCCTGGGATACCGACTGTCTGTGCAAAAGACACAGAAACCAGAGAGGAAATGTAATCTATAGAGAGCAACTGTTAGATTATTTTATCTGGAATGGAGAATGTGAGAAAGAGAGCAATTATGAAGGAAGAAAAAGGTAACAAGGATCAAACCGGGGTGGGCATTAAATGTCATATTGAGGATCTTGCGTTTTATCCCAGAGGCAATAATTAAGTTTTAAAGGTTGGTTGTTGCTGTTTCTGCTGCTGCTGTAATTGTTGCTGATACAATCAGATTTATATTTTAGGAATACCAAATTGTTGGCTGTGTGGAAGATGGATTTATGAGGGTTCAAATTGGAGGTAGGAAGGCCAATTAGGACTCTATTGTAGTAGTCTAGGTGAGAGATGATATGTTGATAAATTAGAGCAGAGGCCTTGTGAGTGCAGAAAGAGAAGATGGAGGAAAGAGATTGCAGGAAGGAAAGACTTCCAAGGCTTGATAACTGTTAGGATATAGAAGGCAAAGGGGGAGAAGAGAATGGTAAGGTGGCAAATCTAAATTAATAGCAGTACGGTGGTGCCTTCAATAGATGTTGGGAAGTTTGTGTGACAAATGTATCAGGGAAAATACAATGAGTTATCTTTTGGAAATGCTGAGTTTCGGATATATACAAGGCATCCAGGTCAATTATGGCCCAGTGTGACTGAAAGATAAGAGAGAAATTATAATTGCGTGTACAGATTTCTTAATCATCTGATAATTAAATCTATGGGAGCTAACCAAGGGAGAGAACGTAAAGAGAAGCAGCACAGAGCTTTGACGGCTCCTGATCCCTGGTGAGTGGGAGCCAGCTGATGATACAACAAAGGAGACTAAATAGTCAAACATATACAGGGAGAGCCAAGAGTTATGAAAGACAATGTTATAAAAGACAAGGGAGGACACAGTTTCCAGGAAGAGGATTTAGTTGATAGTACTAAAAGTTGAGAGCAATCTATTAGAATGGAGAGTGAGAAAAGGTCATTGAATTTGGCAGTTAAGAGATCAAAGCTATCCTTGGGCAAAGCAATTTCTGTAGTGAGGTTGGAAGTCTCAAATAAGTGGATCAAGAAGGAAATGAAAGATGAGGTAATGAGCATAGTCAATTCTATCTGAGTGTGGGTGTGTGAAACAGATGAGAATATACCTAAGCTCCTACTGAGGAGGAATTATTTCATACTTTGCCTTTACATCTCCAGTACCTGGCAAACAGTAAATGCTTAATAAATGTGTGTTGATTGATTGATTAGTGATAGCTGGGGGAAATAGGAGGATGAAATGAAAGGGAGGTTTGTGCTTTTTTTGTTTTAAGAATAGAGAAATCTAGGAATGCATGTTTGCAAATAGCTTGGAAAGAGTCAGTGGATAAGAACTGATTGAAGGTAAAAGAAAGAGAAATAATCATCCAAGTAACAAGGCCCCAGAGGATACAGAAAGGGATCGGATCAAGGTCCCAAACAGTGATGTTGGCTTTGGCAAAGAGAACATCCATCTTTTCATCGAAGAATAGAGTAGCAATTCACTAATGCATTCTGAGCAGAAGTGAACACTAGTTAACAAGCACATGCCATCACATTTGTCCATCAGAACTCAAGATGATGTCACTATTTATACTAGGGAATGTCCTGAAAGCCGGGATGAAAGAAGCACACATTGATAATGGTTTGGGCATCTCACTTCTTACAGTTTACAGAAGATTTTATTTGCCTCCTAGAAATCATAATGATCTACTTTGGACAGCTTGTTTGATACAAAGCAGAGGAGTCCCAAGCTAAAGCCCATTTCAGCCAAAATGTGCAGACTGAATCCCTCAACTGCCAAAAAGCCAACTGGTGAGAGACAAATGAAAGAAGGATTCCCAGTGGTTTCATTTGTCATACAGTCTTTTTAAATTTAACTCTTCCAGTTCCTGAGAAAATTCAGTCCCATGGCTACACAGCTCAGGTTGTGCCCATGGAAGTGACTCGGAATTGGACATATATGCAATCTATAGTAGCTATTAGTCTGGACCTCCACTAAAATAGTTCTCAGAGGGAAAGCTAGGTGGTGCAGTGAATAAAGCACTGGCCCTGGAGTCAGGAGGACCTGAGTTCAAATCCAGCCTCAGACCAGATACTCGACATTGATGCTTACTAGCTGTGTGACCCTGGGCAAGTCACTTAACCAAAAAAGAAAAAAGTTAATTAAAAAAATAAAAAAAAATAGTCCTCATCACAAGGGCTATAATCCATCACCTGACCAGCATGCTTGTGAGCCTCTGCAGTTAGCTGGCTTAGTCTTTGAATGGGGCTCATTTTTGAAGCTTCTCCAGGCAGAACAAACCAGTAAGACCTTACACTACCCTGATATAATACGTAAGAAGATGGGATCACTCTAGTGAGGCATAATTAATATTTCCTATAGTTCGTGAGAAATTAAGTTGAGGATTAAGACAAAATTCTTCTCCCCTTCCAACCAAGAAAGTGTTACAAATAATATGCAACTTAGAGTAAATGGCAGTTTTCTTTCTTTACTTATTTCTTTTGAATAATATTTAGCTATTTAAAACCCAAATAGAAAATAAAATATTCCTCAAATGTCTCATTATATCATGGAGGTGACACAGGGTTTGTTGAAGACTATGCCAGAAGAATATAAGGTCTAACAATCCTATTGAAATGGAAAAGGTATCATCAGCTATGGGCTGAGCTGAAATTAGCCTAAGGTGAATAGGACTTTGTGTCCAAAGTGCTGACATCTAGAAATTCAAATTCCTCTTAAAGAAGGCAAGCAGGAGTGTCCATGGAGACTACCAGTTCCATTTTCACTTTGTATCCCTCTGTCAGCTGCTGTCATCACATGGAACATTTGTCATGCCCAGAGTACTGATGACATGGCACCCTTTATCCAAATCAACTATCCTCCTCCCACTCCTATGGATTTAAGGGATGGCCTACCTGCTCTTCCAGCCTTACTACATCTATAATTTGAAGGTCCCTTAAGCCAGGGTTTCTTAAACTTCTGCTCATGACCCTTTTTCGTGTTTTGGCAGCATTCCCCGGCATTGTGTGACCTGAGGGCATGTGTGCATGCTTTGTGTTCAAAACCAAGGCTGTACTGAAGTTGTGAAATGCAACAGGGGCAAGTGTTACCAGAAACACCTCAGATTCATTACGCATTTGATTTTTAATTCATTTTTGGTTGTTTTGTGTTCAGAAACCTTTTACTGTTGCCAGTTTTTTCACGACCCCATATGGGGTCACAACCCACAATTTAAGAAGCGCTACATCTAAGCCACCACAGGTGAAAAAAATTTTGTTGACTGAGGACCAGTCTAGGTAAGTTTAAAGTGGTCTGTTACCAAGATCAACAAAGTGTGGTCTTCAGAAAATGTGAACCTTGAAAATCACTTAATAAGTTACAGAAAGGTCACAATTGACCTTTGGCACAGTTGGCAAAGTAGGGGTGAGGGGACCTATAATACAAAATCACACTGTTGAAATATTTAAATAAATTAGAAAACCACAATTAAACTGAACTCTCAGGGAGTGTATGGAATAGTTTAGGGAATTATATTTCCTGAACTTAACATAACTGGGAAGGAACATTTTTTTCTTTGCCTTGTTGTATGTATACCTATGTGTAACTTATCCCCTGATGTGAGCTTGTCTTTGCCCTTCTCTCATTAAAGAAAGAATATTGGGAGTAGAAGACAGGGAGAGAATTAGACTGTTAATTGAGAATTCCAGTTAGTAATGTTCTGGGTAATTGCTATCATGTTTTATGTGTTGTTACCAAGATTTCTCAGTCTTCTAAAACCAAGGCAATCCTTTTTCCTTTGGCAATAGCAGTTTACTTATGAATCCCACAGACATTTCTCCTTTAAATACATACGGCATATTTGTCAATCATGCAGCACTAAAAATGAACATCAAATAATTTGAGAAAATTTTTAGCTCAAAAGAAAAAAAAGTAAGCTGACATACTAATACAACTTAATTTCATGGGGAAATTGTTTGTTTTAGAAATCATAAAAAGCCATTCATCCATCAAATATGCACAGAAATACAATCAGGCCCCAAAGGCCTGATGTTCAGGTGACATTCCTAGATGTTTAGAAGATTCAGCTTGTAGCTATCTTGAAATGGGACCTAGGGAGGCACCATTCTCAGAGAAAACTGCTCTCAGTAAAATTACATGTCTAATCTCAAAAATTACACTTACAGAGGAAACAGATGTTTTCCAATTCCACTTTTGATTTAAAGGTCAATACAAGTGTAGGTCACCGACTATATTCTCTTCTCAAAGGGAAGATAAATTTGTTTCTCTGTGACGCTTTCCTATTCCCTAGTTCCTTTTATAGGTTGGGGCAACTATGCATCTCTAGGGGGAGTGAAATTGTGAGTAAACCTAAACACCATGCCATGGTCGGGAGTTTTTCTTTTCTTTTTTTTTTTTTGAAAGGCAATTGGGGTTAAGTGACTTGCCCAGAGTCAGACAGCTAGTGAGTGTTATGTGTCTGAGGCTGGATTTGAACTCAGGTTCTCCTGACTCCAACGCCGGCGCTCTATCCATTACGCCACCTAGCTGCCCCTCAGGAGCTTTTTTTTTTAAGAGGGCATTATAAGAATAATATAGACATTAGAGATGTCTTGCTCTTTGATTGACAGAAAACTGTCTTTCCAACCACACTTCTTGGTACCCTCTTCCTGAACCTTTCACCCACAACTTAAACCAAGCCATACAATACTAGATATCTAGAGATCATGGCATACCCTTCAGGGAGAGAGTATAACATAGTAGCCAGTGTGCTGGTCTTACAGGAAAATATGATACTGAAGTAGAAGAAAGTGCTTATTTAGTGCTTCAAGTTGAATAAGATAACAGGAAATAGAGTATATTTAATACAGTGAATTTTTTAAGAAGAGTTTTTAATTCGTATCAATTTTGATGAATGAATAGTGATGTGATATTTGGCTGCATTCACAGAAGCTGACATCCAACATCAGGAAGGTGATAGGTATGTAAATGTGATCATTGAAATTAGAACTGGAAGAACCTTTTGAGACAGACAAATGCAATTCTCTCATTTTACAAAGGAGCAAATTGAGCTATTGAGATTTCATCAAGATCATAAAAGTAGCACATGACAGAGGGTGGATTGGAACCTACATCTACTTACTGAATCCTATTATCTTGCCAGTATACAGCACTGTCTTTTCCACAATATTCTGCTGTGGCCTGATATTGGGAATAATGTGTTTTACATTAGAGTTTGTATTTTAAGGATTCCTCCATGCTTCCAGAAAAGAATGACTCAGGTATGAAATGATTGGTTGAAGAACCTAGCGTTGTTCAGCCTGGGGAGGGGAAGAGGGTGTTATAGCTTTGCTCAAGTCTTTGAAGGGCTGATGTAGAATTATGTTTATTTCACATGGTCTACCAGAGGGCCAAGCTAGGAGCAAAGCGTGAAAGTGACAAGGGGGTAGATTTTAACTTAACACCTAGGAACACTTCCTCAGAAGTAGAACTCACCAAAAATAGAAATGGGTTAGCTCTAGAAGTCCTAGGATCATGGATTTAGAAGGGAGAAAGAATGAGGGGGGGTGAGAAGAGGCCATCAAGCCCATCTTCCTCATCTTACAGATAAGGAAATTAAGGCACAAAGAGGTTAAGTGATTGCCCTGGGTCATATAGCTGGCAATTATTTGAGGCAGGATTGGAACCCTGGTTTTCCTTACTCTAAGAATTCAGCCTTCTTTTTTTTATACCAAGTTACATAATTAGCATTAATGAATTCCTTATCACCAGCAATTCTTTAAGCAGAGTTTAGATCAGGGGTTCTTAACGTAGGGCCTCTGAACTTGTAGATAGATAGATGGATAGATAGATAGATGGATGGATAGATAGATAGATAGATAGATAGATAGATAGATAGATGATAGATAGAAATAGATACAGATGTTTATATAGACACAGACAATGGATTTGGATATGAATGTAGGGTAGAGATGTTGTTGTTCAATTGTTTCAATATTGTCTGACTCTGCATGACCCCATTTGGAGTTTTCTTGGCAAAGATACTGGAGTGATTTGCCATGTCCTTCTCCAGCTCATTTTACAATGGGAAAACTGAGGCAAACAGGTTAAGTGACTTGACCAGGTTCGCATAACAAGTAAGTGTCTGAGGCTGGATTTGAATTCACGCAGAGGAGTCTTCCTAATTCCAGGCCCAGCACTATAACCATTGAGCCACCTAGTTGCTCTCTAGGTAGATATAGATATAGACATTTTGATAAGTGCATTTCAATACAAACAGCTTCCTCTGCTTAAAACATTATTCTGAGAAGTGGGGCAAAGGTTTTGCCAGACTGCCAGAGGGCTCCATAACACAAAAAAGTTAAGAAGACCTGATCTAGACCTGGTCACCAGCCAGTGACGTCAGAGAGGGAATTCTTGCATGGGTAGGGATTGGAGCAGATGCTATCTAATGAACCTTTTAAATTCTGCAATTCAATGACATTTTTTTTTAAATCACTCAACATTGTAATAAAAAAATGGGTTCAGGTCCTTGCTTTGCCACCAGCTTGTGACCTTATCATGTCTCTCTCAGTTTCTTCATCTCTAAAATGAGAACAATAATTTTCAGACAACCAACATATAGAGGGAGATTAGAATTATGTAAGGAAAGCATTTTGTAAATCTTGAAGTTTTGTATACATGTGAGTTATTATTTGTGAGATTTTTTTGGGAGGAGGGTAGTGATTTTAATGGATTTTTATGTTTTATAGCTCTTTGGTTTGCCTGAAAAGAAGAAAAGAAACACCTGCTGTTCTTGAGAATAGTATTTGCTACATTTCAAGGAAACACTTTTAAGTATAGCACCTGGTTTGGTTTTTCACACTTTCAGAGTAAAAAGCTTTGCCTTATCTAGGTCTTTGAAGAAAAAATATTTGCTGGATACCAAGACCCTATGTGGGACCCTGGAAAGGGTCATTATAAGAGGATTTTCTAAACAGTATGAAGTCATTCTTACCCCGCAGACCAAAGCCCTTTTTTCTCACTTGGGATAGTTGAAGCCTCACAACAGACTTGGAAGGATTCCTGAAATAAAGGCTCGATTTCAACAAGAGAACATAGTATAGCAGGAAGAGAAAGAGCAATCATGGCCATGAGCCGCCCCCCCCCCCACTAAAAATGTTGCTTCTTTCCTTGAATCCCTCAATAATACTCTGTTTGACTTCTATACATTTATGTTTTAACCTATATTGTAATAATAATTTTAATAATAGTTAACATTCACATAGCACTTTAAACTTTGCAAAAGATCTTTATCTTATCTGACTTGATCATTACAAGAAGCCTGTGACTTATTATTATTGTTTATCCCCATTTTATAGATGAGAAATTGAGATCAAGAGAGGTTAAATGACCTGCCCAGGATCACATGACAAGGATGGACCAGAAAGTAAGTGAAGGGAGGGAACTGGTAATAGAAACCATGGAGAGAGTCCTGATACTATACATGTTCATGTACATAGCTAATCCCCTCTCCTCCTCTGATTTTTATAGAGCATTTTAGATCTGATGCATGATACCTTATATTCTACAGCATTCCATACATTTTAAACAAATTTATCAAAATTAAAAAAAAAAAACAACCTAGTCTCCTTACTAGGATTTCATCTGAAACCTAACACAGACTTCTCAAATAACTACAATAAGAATCTATATATTTCACAGCCTCATACTTTTCCTCAGCCCAGGATCATGTGTTCAATAATTCAACAAGGAGAAAGGGAAAGAAATAAACATTTATACAGCATCTGCTATGTGCAGGCATTATGTTAAATGCTTTATAAATGTTATCTCATTTTATCCTCGAAACAGTCTTGAGTGGAAGGTGTTATTATTATCCCCACTGCACAGTTGAGGAAACTGAAGCAGAGGTTAAGTGACTTGCTCTCAGGTTCACGGAGCCAGGGTCTGTGGCCCGATTTGAACTCAGATCTTCCTGATTCCAGGCCCAGTACTCTATCTACTGTACCACATAGCTGCCTTGAGTCATCTGTGTGTCATTCTTGACCACAACTTGTTCCCTGACACAAAAATTCATCTTTCAAACGACAGTATTTCTCTTTTGATGACAAATGGCTACAAATCATGGTGCTCCACAATTAGCAAAGTGATCAAAATCATAGTTGACCCATAGAGCCATGGAAAATACACAAACTTGGGGGGAGGGATAGGAAATATGAGCATTAAGCATAGAGTAAATGTGTAAAGAGGTAGAGAAGTGAATTCAAGTCATCCTCAGGGATATGTTTGAATATGAAAAGAAGAGCAGTCATGTGATGAGAGCCATGGCTAACATTGATAGCGTAAGAGTCACACTGGCACCCACAAACATGGGTGGCCTCAAGGAAGGCCTCCAGCGATGTGAGCACATACTCTGTGGAGGACCTATGGGAGAAACTGGACAAGAAGCACACAGGATGAGAAGACATTGAATATGCTGAATTTATAAGTGAAATTCAAGGTAGGTCAAGGCAGTGGTGTAGTGGATAGGGCCCTGGACTTAGAGTCGGGACACCTGGGTTCAAATCCTGCCTTAGACGTTTACTAGCTGTGTGACCATGGACAAAACACATGACATTTCTGTGCCTCACTTTCCATACCTATAAAATGGGAGGACAGGTTGAATCCCTGTCATGCTGTTCCTATGGGGCTTGTAGCCAGGTCTCCATCATCTGGAAAAGTAGAGAAAGGAAGAGCTCTGGGTCTCCCTCCTGACTCCAGAATTCTTTCTCCATCATGCCTCAACAGCCTTCTCACCTTGGAAGATCCCTCTCATCCTGTGGCCTTCTCATCCTTGAAGATCTCCATGACCCTGCAGCCCCTTCCACTGATTGCTCAGTTCCACTTAAAACCTCTGTTTTAAGAAAGGGCCCAGGCTAGCCACATTCCCTCCTTCGTTCCTCTCTGGGCTCTGCTCCTGATTCTCTAGACTTCTTCATCATACTCTCATGTGGGCACTTCTCCCTCCTCTCCTGCTGTCCCACACTTTCCAGCTTCCTTTTATGTGATGTCTTCCCCTATTGGAACGTAAGCTCCTTCAAGGAAGAACCTATCTTTATTTTTGTTTCTATTTGTACTCTCTGCACTTAACATGGCATCTGGCACTTAGTAAGTCCTTAAAATATCTTTGTTTACATGATTTGACTTGCTGACTGGTCTTGTTCTCATCAATTTTCATCAAGTGTCAGCAGCTGCTGGTTAACCCTGGTCTTAGCTACAGGATGCTTCTCTGCCAAGCACCTGCCTTCCCTCTTCTGGCTCTCTATCACTTCATATGATGCTTTCAAGGTCACTGAAACCAGAATGTCAGTAAACAAACCAGTTTTCTTCAAAATGCCAATTCCTGATTTCTGTGATCCCTTAAAAATAAAGCATTAATATGTAATGTCATTTTGATCTTATTTTAGGTACAGTATCAGCAACCGAAGTCTCTGTGATCCTGGGTCTCAGCAACCCAGGGACTCACCTTTATGTGGCCTTTTAAGGTTTAAGAAAGGTACAAGAAAAGTCACAGGTGGGCTAAGCAAACAGGAGTTCCTCTATCTTTCCAGAGAATTGCATGAGAGGACAATATGACAGGAGGATGATGGTGGGAGACCAGTGAGTGTGGGGAGAATGTGTGGGACTAATGGAAATCATTCTAATCCATTCCTCATCTTATTTACTCTTGTGGAGTCATGTTTCCCTGTGTAGGTCAGCATTTTCAGCCTGTAAAACGTGGAAGGAAACCATGAAGTCTTTAATATCATTTTTGTTCAGTCGTGTCTGACTCTTTTTTGGGATTCTCTTGGCAAAGATACTGGAGTGGTTCGCCATTTCCTTCTCCAGCTCATTTTATAGATTAGGAAACTGAGATAAACAGGGTTAAGTGACTTATACAGCTAGTAAGTGTCTGAAGCCAGATTTGAACTCAGGTCCTTCTGATTCCAGGGCTGGTGCCCTATCCACTGTGCCACTTACATGACTTGATACCGTTACTCTGGGCTATCCACAATTCAAGGAGACACAAAGCCTGGTAGAATGAACAGGACTCTGGAGAGAAAGATGAGGAGCCTGTGGTTTTACAACAGAAACGACAGAGGGCATCAGAGGCCAGCAGAAGCTGGTAAGGGCAATGTTAGCAGAGATGGAATCACCAGAAGAAAGGGTGTGAAGCTTATAATACAAGGGAGATCTAGTAGGGAAAGGACCAGAGTGCCAACATGAGAAAACTAAAGGGAGCAGGCAGGAGCAAAAGTGAAGAGGATCCCAAAGCTCCTTTAAGGCCATCCAGTCCAACCTCTCCCTTTTTATAAATGAGGATACTGAGGCTCAGAAAGATTAAATGGCTTGCCTCAAGTAATACAAGGAGTAAGTAGCAGAGTTTGGTTCAAACTCAGTCTTCTGACTCCAAATCCAATGTTCTTTCCAGGATACAGGCAAATATTCTGAAGTCAAAAAAGGCTGACCAGGAAGTTTTCATACAAAGAAATTAAAGTTATCTATAATCATACAAAAAATGCTCTAAATCACTATTAAATAAAAACAACTCTGAGATACCAACCCTCTCATACCTATCAGATTGGCTAACGACAGAAGAGGAAAATGACAAATTTTGGAGAGGGTGTCAGAAAATAGGGACACTAATGCATTGTTGGTAGAACTGTGAACTGACCGACCATGCTGGAGAACAATATGAAACTCTGCCCAAATAGCTGTAAAACTATGCATACTCTTTGATCTAGCAATACCACCGCTAGGTGTGTATCTCAAAGAAATTTTTTTTAAAGGGAAAAGAACCTACATACAAAAATATTTCTAGCATCTCTTTTTGAGGTGGCGAAGAATTGGAAATTGAGGGGATGCCCATCGACTGGATAACAGCTGACCAAGTTGTGGTATATTATTGTGCTGGAATACTATTGTGCTATAAGAAACGATGAGTGGAATGGTTTCAGAAAAACTTAGGAAGACATATGGACTGACGAAGAGTGAAGTTAACAGAATCAGGAGAACATTGTACATAGTAACAACAATATTGTTCAATGATCAACAGCAAATTACTTACCTATTCTCAGCAACACAATAATCTAAGACAATTCTGAAGAACTTATGAAAAATGCTATCCACTTCCAGAGATAGGACTAATGGAGTCTGAATGGAGATTAAAGCTTACTTTTTTAAAACTTTATTTTTCTTTTTTTTTTGTGGGGGGGAGTGCAGTCTGTTTTTTTTCACAATGTGGCTAATGTAGAAATATGTTCTGCATGACTGCACATGTATAATCGATATCAAATTGCTTTCCTTCTTAATGAGGGGGTAAAGTAGGGAGGGAGAGAATTTGGAACTCAAAATTAAAAGAAAAACAAAAGTGAAAATTTTTTACACATAATTAGAAAATAAATTTTAAAAAGGCCTGCCGCAGAGAGGGATGATGGGATTAGAAGAATAGTTGGTGGGGCTATTTCACTAGCATATACATTGCATAGTTGGAGCTTAATGTGATTAGACAATAAAGGAAGACCTCTGGCCCTTAAGTCCCTACTGATAGGGCATCAAGTATAAGGTAAGAGTCAGTGAGCCTATGTCAAAGGAGACCTGAATCCAAGGATCTCTGCGGTGGGATTATCTAGAGCACAAAACTACAATGAAAATTACTAATTATGGGGAAATACATACATGATATGTGCTCATAATATAGCACACACACTCCCAAGCTACTTCCTCAATTCCCTCTTGCATTGGTGGGCCGGATCTCCAGATTATGACTGATTACTACTTGTTTCAGAGCTCTGTAGAGGTAACTCCGAGGGGCAGGGATTTATAAGGTTACCCCCAGTGTGCTCTTCATTAATTATCAGTCAGGCTTAATTAGTTTTTTAAAATGATATTTACCAAACAGATATAATAAGAATGTTGGGAACAGTTGGTTTAGTTGTACAAAATTTCTCTCCAAACTGTGGATCTACTTTCCCTCTGAACACACGGGATCCCTGGAGAAAGGGGCTTACACTTTAAGTAGAACAGTAGTGAGGCCCGTGTATAGACAATTCATGGGGTAGATGGGTATGGCCCAGAATCTGTTATCAAAATTCTTTTTTTTTCCTTTTGTGGGTCTTCATGGGATTCCCCTTACATGTATACATACATACATACATACATACATACATACATATATATAAATATATAATATATACACATATATACACACACTATATATATACATACATACATACATACATACATACATATATATATATATATGTATGTATGTATATATATCTGATGGGCTTTTCTTAGAGTACACAGCCAGCATGTCTCTCTTCTAAAGGGGTCTCACTCCCTGAAACTATCACAGTTTTTAAGTGACATTTCTACATTTATCCATAGGAGCTTCCTCTATCATCAGTCACTGCTACTGGCTCCAGTCACCACTGGGACAACTGTTAGGACCACTGGATCTCTTGAGCTCACCAGGTCAATTGAGTGTCCCCATCTCAAAATACTCATTCACCTAAGAGCAAGAAAGGATAAACACAAAAAAAGAAACAGAGGCTCCAGGTGATCACAGACACATCGTGGCAGTATGGAAAACTGGAGAGGCCACTCCTTATCTTTGCATCTCTAAGGACTTCAGCCTTCAAATTTGTAACTTTTCAGAGATAAAGTGAGAGAAGAGAGGTTTAATTTCTCCTTTTCCTGGGAAAATTCTGTTTTCCCTTGGCCCATCTCCCTCTGCTCTCGTCTGGATATGTATTCTCCTACTGACTCAGTTGCTCCAATAACATGGTGGAGGGAGGAAGGGAGAGGAAGGAGAATGAGAAACAACCTTTCCTCTTCCCCCCCAACTCTCAGGTTGATTTCCTCTCAAGGGTTTGACTCTAACTCTCCAGGGTTCACCACTTGACTAATTTAGTGCTGATTTGCGATTTTTATAAGTCCCCCAAAGGTATGACATGATCTTCATCAACCAAGCACAAGATGTTTCCATGTGGTGTCATCTGTCCTTCATCTTTTGGATCCCATGAACCTTTCAAATTCACTAAGAATGTATCCACACATTCTGATGAGATTATGAGAAAGTGTCTTAAAACCTCATTGGCTCTGTTGCTTTGTCAGTCAATTATTTGGGGATGTAGATGAAGCCCTATCTTTACAACAGAAGCGTTGATTTAGAGGTGGAAGGCATCTTAGAGACCTCTAGCTTAACACTCTTGTTTGACAAGTGAAGAATAATTGTGGCCTAGTTTTATATTGCTTGACTTTTTTAAAAATGTTCAGAACATGATTTAAAAGATAAAACTACTTTGAAAGTTGTTAGGAGAAGCCAGTGCAACTGACAGCTGTTGGTCTGATAGATGACGGGGCTTATAAACAGTTCTCTATTATTGTATCATCCATGCAGGGAGTGCTTATTAGTTGCAGAAGGGAGGGGTAGGCTCTCACATAAGATAAGTGTTCCTAAAGTAAGCAGGGGGAAATAGTAGATAAGCAAAGGAGGGAATAAAGATACATACCTGCTTTGAAAGCAGGCCTTCCAGATTGGACAGATAATCACAGAACTAAGTGAATTAGGATAGATGCTACCTTCTCCCATTTTCTGACTCAGTACCATTCCATTGCTCAGTCTTGCTCCATTGCTGGAAAAGGTCAGACATATTGCAGGCCAGAAGGGATTCAGTAGACAGTTTTTGAGCTGAGAAAAAAGCAAGACTGCAAACTCTGATGGAACTTCAAATAAAGGTATTAGGATAAGCTGGGTGAATTTGAGGCAGCTGGGTGGATAGAGTGAATAGAGCACTGGGCCTAGAGTCAGGAAGACCTGAGTTCCTATCTCAGACACTTGCTACCTGGGTGACCCTGGGCACGTCACTTAACATCTTTCTGTCTCAGTTTCCTCAATTCTAAAATGGGGATAACAGCATCTCTCTCACAGTTATTGTAAGTTAATCAAATAACATATTATTGTAAGTTATTGTAAAGATCAAATGACATAATCTCGTAAAGCCCTTAACATAGTGCCTGGCACATGATAGGCCCTAAATAAATACTTGTTCCCTTCTCTCTCCTTTATGATAGAATAAGTTGAGAATGAGATTCTGTACAAGAGGTAGCAAATGTGACTGGGACATTCCCCTTTACCTATAGTGAAGTTATCCCAACTTCAAGTCTTCAAAGAACGAATTTCTTCCCATGTAGAACTTCCCTCCAACGACACTAATCAACCAGCAAGCATTTAGTAATGTTTGCTATGTGCTAAATACTGTGCTAGGCACTGGGGATATGGATACAATGAATGAAACAGATTGCTACCTCCTTCATATCTTAAATAGTTTGGTAAGTTCCTCCTCCTCTTCCTCCTCTTTGTCATCATCACCATCACTGCCGCCACCACCA
>NW_020955182.1:660779-679252 GCF_900497805.2 Vombatus ursinus
CATCATCATCACCACCACCATAATCATCATCATCATCATCATCATCATCATCATCACCATCACTGCTGCCACCACCACCACCACCACCACCATCATCATCATCATCATCATCATCGTCATCACCACCACCACCATCATCATCATCATCATCATCATCATCACCACCACCACCACCTGGTGACCAATGCTCTCTAAACTTTGCTAGGTTGGCTTTTCAATCAGAGATGCCTGATCTGTCAGTAGGTCCTTATCTGATGACTCCCTATCTTGGCAGGGTACCACAGGCTTCATTCTACAGGAAGAGTGTTTGAGAACCCAGGGTCACCTCTACACCAAGAAAATGTATTAAAAGAAATATCTAGTCAGGGAAATTTCATCTAACATAATTTATTCACAAGGAAGCCTAAATTATTGATACTTTAATATTTTGGAGGATCTGTAATCTCATCAATCCCTATTCAAACTTTCTCTGTTGTGTGACTCTGGTTCATGTTCACTCATAAATCTTTCCTATCCAACATGCTAGGAGCTTCTCTCTAGATCTTTTTTTTTAATATTACACAGATAAAAGTACAGCCTGTGGGCTATAGAGAAGTTATTCTCTGCTCTTGAAATTTGACCAGTTTACCTCCTTTACTGGTCATATAGCTTTCTAACAGCATCCTTTGAAGTCACAATTCCTGCATAATTCTTCATTGGCAAAAAGTCACAGCCTTCTCATTCCCACCATGCACCTCTCCTTTGTCCTTTGGATGTTATCCAACTTTAATTCTTCATGAATCTATTACATTCTATTACTCAGTCTTGCATCATCACTGGAAAAATAATAATGTTTAAAAGACGATTCTTTGTTTCAGAGAGAAATTTGGGGTTTTTGACAGCACTGTGTGATTTCCCAGCTTGCTCTCATTCTCCTGTTCAGTTTGGAGCCAGCTCACTGTCCACTTGCAGAGCCTAAAATGGATCAGCTCTATGGTTTATGCATCCAAATTCATAACACTGTTTAGATAACCTGCCTTTTTAATCCACTTTTTTTTGTATGGTTAGTTAAGCCAAACACTTTTCAATGATTATGATTCTCACTTAGGAAGTTCTGCAATGTCCCAACTTTTGATGTAACCAACACAGTGTTATCCACAAATAGCAACATCTGAGGAACCTCAGTACTGATGAGAAATACTTTTCCATTTGTACACTGGTTTGGACATCCTCCATGACAGTGACAAGCACTTTGGTAAGCCTGTATCCCCCTGTTTTATGCCTTATTTTATATTAATGTAGCATATGTATTTTCCCATCCATCCTCAGACAGCAGGACACATTCCTTGAGCCCATGCTCTTCTCCTTTCAGGGCTCTAGTGGTAACCTTGAGGGTCTACAGGTGGAGTGAGGGTGGTCTTTCTAATACTATTGTTCACGAGTCTCCACTTGGTGCGGTTCCTCAATATCAAATGTCAGTTAATATCCACCCCCATGTCACATAACCAATTGACATCATTTATCTTTGTTGTTGTTGTTTAGTCATTTAGTTGTGTCTGACTCTTAGTGACTTTCTGAAGCTCATTCATTAACCAGGTCCATTCTTTTTCTGATATCCATTCACCCAAGAGGAGAAAAAATAAACACATAGAGGTAAAAAAAATAATAAAAAACAAACAAACAAAAAACAAACAAACAGTGCCATGAGTTCATGGTCACATGGGGAGACAAGACTGGAGGTCCTCCCTCACAATCATTTTCACCTTGCTCAGCATCGGGAAAGACAGATTTTTGCCTGTTTGAAGCTTTTACGTGCACATTTGGTTGCATCTCAGCAGACACCATAAAGACTTTTCATCGCCATGCAGTGAGCCAAAAGGAAACAGGATATCTGTGGGTTCTCTGAGTGAAGAGGGAAAAGGCTCCTCTCTTGTGCATTTCCAGAAGCAGGCTCACCTAATCTTCATGGAGATGATGTGCTTACTCTGAGGACTGGGTCTTCATCTGCCAGTCCTCTGATCACTTTGTCAGAAGGTCATCAAACAAAATTGCTTCTGTTATATCTCTCAACAGTGGATAGAAGGCCATCTGAAAGGGAAAGGCGTTTGTGCCTGACAGGGACTGGAGGAGACAATATAGGTAACCCATAGAAGGCAGAACTTGAGCTGTGTCTTGAAGAAAGACACAGAGAGGAAGAGGGAAAGGGGTAGACCATTCTAGTCGTGAAGAACAGTCAGAGCAAAGGTGTGGAGATGAGGAATGTTTGAGGAACTACAAGGAGACCAGAGTACCAGAATTTCATAGTTCATAGAGAGGACTAAGGTATAAAGAAACTGGAAAAATAGGAAGGGGTCGGGTTATAAAGAGTATTAAATGACAAGATGAGTATTTTATATTTGATTCTAAAGGTAATAGGGAGCCATTGGAGGTCATTGCGGGCAAGACTCACACTTTGCAAAAATCACCTTGGCAGCTGAGTGTAATATGCATCAGAGGTAGGATTTGAACTCAAGCCTTCCTGACACAAAGATCAGTTCTCTTCCACTACACTATACTACCTCCCTATGCAAGCTTTCCCAGAAACAAAAGAGAGAAAAAACAAGTTTATCTGTTACAGTAAGCAGAGAGTCAACAATAGAGTACCCTTCTCCTTACCCAGGATTCTGATTGTCATCTACCTAGATGGACCCAGAACTTTCTTTTATGGTAAGACCTGCCTTGACCCTTTTATCTCCTACAGGAAAATGTTTACTTGGCTGTAACAGGTTAATTTCTTATTGTTAATAGTTATTCATCTCTTTGTTGTTTCCTTAAAATAACTATGAGGGAAGGGGCCAAAAGCATGATCCTGGCAAAAAAGAGAAGTTAGCACAAGGCATCCACTTGAGGCCTAGATGTCCTAACACTGATGGGTAAAGATCACACAGTTTAGACAGCACCAGATCATAGAGATGCTGAAGGGATTCTCTGTGAAACAACTCATCCATTTTCTTCTGAACTTTCTAGGTTCTACCTCTGTTCCTTTGCACAGGCCAGTGCCTGAAATCTGCTCTGCCCTCACCTCTGCCTCTTAGAATCCATATCCTCTATCAAGGCATAATTCATATACTACCTCCTAGGAGAAGCCTTTTCTGATCCCTAGAATAATTACTTCTTTTCTCCTCTTCCTCAATTTTTTTCTTCTTTTTTTTTTGTCTATGCAATGAGGTTACATGACTTGCCCAAGGTCACACAGCTAGTAAGTGTTAAGTGTCTGTGGCTGGATTTGAACTCAGGTCCTCCTGACTCCAGGGCCAGTGCTCTATCCACTGCACTACCTAGCTGCCCCTCTCTTCCTCAAATTTTCATGTCCATATTTTCATATATATTTATCTTTCATATATATATATATATATATATATTTATCCTTGAATACAGAAAATGTTTTTAATTTTGTCTTTGTATCCCCAATGCTTTTCACATAATACTTGTTGGATTAGATTAGGTTGGATAGGATAAAATAGGGTAGGGTAGAATAGGATAGGATGGGACAGGAGAGGATGTGATAGGAGAGGATAGGATTGCATTATATTGAATAAGATAAGATTGGATTAGCTTTGAATTTGAGGCTGTTTGGTATTCTGGTTTACCCTGTAGTATGAGGGCCTCTGGATTTCCTGGGATGGTCTAAGGAAGGCTCTGCCATCCAGAAGGACGGGCATGCAGTTGTGCATGTCTGAATTAAATTCTAATTCTTCACTAGAATGACAGCTATTTTTATTCTTAGCACAGGGAAGAAGTGAGAAGATCCCTGAAGGTCAGCCAAAGCAGTAATTTAACTGGAAAAGCAACTTTTAAGTGCCTATGTGCAGGGCCCCATTCTAGGCACAGAAAAAGAGATTGAGAGGTCCTAGAAATAATCTACCAAAACTGCTTCATTTTGAAAGTGAGGAAACTGAGGCTCAGAGACATGAGATGACTTACATCTCAGTTATTATGAGGAGACAACAAACTCTTTGCTTTCCTAGGGAAGCTTGGGAGCCAGAATTTCTGTAAACAATACTTACTTAAACAAAAAAGCAATCAGTTACTGATAGTCTGAAAAGCTGGGGTCTAAAGCCAAAATGAGGAAAGCCATATGATATTAGACAATGGAGACCATTATTGTGGATTTCACTAAGTGAGACATTCTTGGCTTTTTTTTAAAGTTACCCAATCCCATCTCTGAACAGAAAAACCTTGCTCAAAACCCCAGACTAAACTCAGCAAAGGACTTTGTCTCTTTATGGGTTCTTCAGTGACAAAACCGTTGCACAACAGAGTTGAATTATTCACTAAATTTACTGGATATAAGCCTATTACCTGATGAGACCCAGGGGCCCTCACAGTTAGTGGGAGTAAAAGTACTTTTCCTTTATCTCTGTGCTCTCAAAACAAGAATTGCCCCTTTAAAGGGTTGGGGCATGGGAATTATGGTGGTAGCTCCCTCCTCCCTAACCCCCATTGGGTCTATTCAACAAAAGTAACAGAAAAAAGATGGTTGACCAGAGAGGGACTATAAAGTAGAATGAAAGAAAAAAATGAATGAATTAATTAAAAATATTTATTTAGCACTTATTATGTGAAAAGTACTGTGCTAAGCACTGAGGATACAGTAGAAAAGCAAGACAGTCCCTGCTTTCAAAGAACTCATTTTCTGTTAGAGGAGACAACATAGATAGGAGATTTCAGCATCAAGTCAGATGAAAAGGTCTTATGGTCCTTAGGTTGCAAGAGCAAAGCACATGGTAAAGCATCTTCTGTAGTGTGTCTGGTAAAATCATATCCTTCCATAATAATGAGTGCCAAGAACTTTGGTAGACAGAATATCCTTTTCCAGATCTTCCTTAGCTGCAGCTGCTGAGGAAAGAGGACTTTAGAAAACATAAACAGAGCTGCCATGTTCAATCTTCAATGGCATTGGTTCCCCAATATATTGGTAGAGAAGCAGCTCTCACTGCACCAAGTGCTAGGACGAAGAAGGAAAAGGAAGCACTTATTTAAGAATGTTCATTCTACTCCTTGTCTATGAGTTACTGATGATAACTTTTTAAAAAAGCTATTTATTTTGAAATAGTTATAACAAAAATGAATAATAAAATGAACAAAAAATGAAAAATGAAGTCAGAAATATACCATAATCTCCAAACTACTTAAATACTTTAAGAACATAGTTGGAAAGTTCAGCCAAAAAGACAGACTGGAAGGTCACAACTACCAAAGCTCTCCCCAATCCTCTTCTACAATGACCACAGAAAATGTACCAAACCAAAGTATGAGTATGAAAGTCAACAAAAAGTCACAGTGAGTCATTTATCCCAGTCCAGATAGTCATTTTTCCCAGCCCAGAATAGCTTAGAAAGATAGAAAGAAAAGTAGATGGTCACTAAAGTGAGGGTTGGCCAGGAGCTCAGTACAGTGAAAGGTAAATGGTGGCAGCAGCATTGGGGAGGTGACAGCATTGTTAGGAGAGCAGCCCAGTGCTCAGGGACCATAAGGAAACTGAACACCTGAGCAGAAAGAGATACAAAGGAATTGTTTTTCCAGCACTGGGCACAGGTTTGAGCACCACTTCACAGCTGTCACTCATTACCCAGTTCCAGGTCATAGTTCCAGGGTAGAGAGGAGTAGCTCCAGTTGGGAAGGAGCAGGAGCTCTACCTATGTAGGGACCAGAGTGAAGACGAGGAGGACAGTGAGCAGACCTTATCTGGATCGCACATCTTTCAAAAACTTACAGATCTGCACTGAGCTGTGAAAGCAGAAGAACATAAAAGACAGAGGCCAGCCATCTCCTTCAGAGGTGAGCAGAGCCTAATTCTAACATAAACTCCAAAGTTAAGAAATAGATGGAAAAAGGATTTAAAAAAAGGACCTGACCATAAAAGCTACTATGGTGATGGGTAAGAAATACAAATATAGAATTCAATGACTTAAAAAAATCTACAAGCAAAGCTTCAAAGAAAAAAAAAATACATATTGAGCATAAACCCAACAAGAATACCTAGAAGAGATAAGAGATAAAAAAGACGAAAAAGAATTTAAAAATTAAATGAGAGTAGTACAGGAATAATTGGGAAAAGAAATGAGATCAATGAAAGAAATTTTGAAAAGAGAATTAATAGCTTGATAAAAAAGCACAAAAATACTAAAGAAAATACTTAAAAATCATAATTGGCTAAATGGTGAAAAAGGCAGAAAATATACTGAAGATCATAATCTTAGGGCTGATAGGGAGTTTAGATGTCATCTAATCCAGTGGTGTCAAATTTAAATAGAAACTGATTGCTGTAGGCTGCTTAGAAAAGCATTGAAAAGCTTAGAAAATTATTTGATTTAGAAAAGTCAAAACTATTGACTTAGAAAACCATAAATTAACATTATCTATGTTTATTATATTTTTATTTTTTGTTAAACATTTCCCAATTATCTTTTAATCTAGTCCCGCACACATTGATAGTGTTGCCTACTACATGGAGATTGGGGGCACAACTTTGACACCTCTGATCTAGTCCAACCCCATCTTTCATAAATGAGGAAACTGAGGCTCAGAGAGCTTGTAACATCCAACGTGACTTAATAAGCAGAAGACCTGAATTTCAAATTTATAGCTTGGGAGAAAAAAAAATCAGCTCTCTTTCTATTCTACTATTCCTTTGAATTCTCATTTTGTCTTCTACTCCCTTCCCTCATATTCCATTCCTATTCCCCAAAGTCCTCAAGGTTCACACACACACACACACACACACACACACACACACACACACACACCTAAAATAGTTTTGAAAAAGACCTTGGAGTAGACTTTAGAGTATGTGTAAAAAAGTCCTTGATCAATAGGACGAGTGTTCAGTTTGGCTAAGGAAACTTGGTAATGACCTTTGGGTACTATCTAAAATGAGAAAGTGAGTAGAGAGCCTGAGAGATTTGAAGGCAGGTAAGTGTCTGAAAGTGGAAAGGGGAAAGAATTTTGGAGCAGGAGGAATTGGTTGGGGGAGTGGTGGTGGAGAAGCAGAGGAGAGAACACTGTAATCTTCTTTCCTATCTCCCTACCTTCTTGGCCAGAGGATAACTTTCTGGCCTTCAAAGGGTCTGAAGGACTTTGGATTTTTCATCTTCCCTTTGGTATTCTAGCATCATCCCCTGAGACAGTAGCAGCTCCTGGTAGTGTCTGTATCAGGTGCTGAAAACAGACTGAATATGATAAAAGAAGGCAGATTCATGGCTCCATAAGGATCTTGGCAAAGAGTCTGCACCATACCTAAAAGTAAAATCCTGAGCACCACACAAAGAGGGTCAAAGTCAGAATCTGTCTGTTATCTCTTTGCTCTAAAATTGAGCCCACTTTCCCTGTGAGTATTGTGTACTGGGAAGAGATATAGTATAGATTTTGTAAATAAGGGAAGGTATCTTGTACCAATTATTCCTACTCTACAACTTCAATAAATACCCCTTTCTAAAAATTAATTAAATCTGATTGGCTAATTGATAATTGACTGACAATCTTGGTGAGAATCATACTACTGAGGGCTTGTCAGCTATATCATTAGAAATAAACCCCTATCCATTTAGGACCACCCTTGTAAACCTGACAGGAGATGTAGTAGACACACTCTAGAGACCCAGCTCATCACTAAGAATGCAAGTTGGGACAGTAACTCCAGAGCATAGACTAAATTAGTTGTGCTGCTATGACTAATGTTTCTAATCACAAGTCAAAGTAGTAGGAGACAGTGGGAAATCATATTTTTACCAGTTTTAGTTAAAATGCTGCTAGTTCATTTGATGCTAGTTCTGAGATTAAAAATCACATTTTCTCCTTCTTCATCCAAAATCCTTCTCCTTCTCCCACAGCCTCCTCCTGGGGAAGAAAGAAGTAGTCTTATCAATGTTGGTGAAGATAGATTGAGTGAGTTAATTCTTCTATATCTACTTGTATGATTCTATTATTATTGTTGTGATATGATTTATCATTCTGGTCATTTTCCCACTATTCAATCAATGTTCCATTGCTAGGATAAACCTTTAATCATAATTAATATTGTCATATGCTATTATGCTGTTTGCTATTTTTAAAATAGTTTTCTTCATATTTAATTATATCTGGTGTTTTCTTTCTGCCTTATTTTTGCCGAGTTTGAGGATCAAAATCATGTTTACCTTACAAGAAGAGTTGAGTATAATACTGTTTTTATCTTTAACAAATTTATTTTATGAGAACATTAAAAATACCATAGGAATTCCATATTCTTTGATGGTTTAGAAGATTTACTTTTGAATCTATCTGTCTCTAATGACTTTTTTCCTTAAAAACTTATAAATGAATTGTCAGATTTTTCTTTCTTGTACTGGTCTACTTAGATCATCAATTTCCTATCTTGTCAGTCTTGATATTTTATATTATCATTATTATAATTATCATATTATAATATATGATATATGATTATCATATTATAATTCAGATTATCATCTTTTAGTCTATAAATTGTTGGTTTTATAAAGTTATACATGGTAGTCTCTGATATTTTTTTCCTTAATTTCTTTTGCATTTGCTAAAATCTACTCTTTTTGCTTCTAAATTTTGTGATTTAAGTTTTCCATCTTCTCTCCAAACATTCCTTTAATACATGATTTGTTTAATTTTCTAATTTATTTAAACACACATTCAACTCATTTTCTCTTTTCCATCATTAATACAGCCATTTCATGCTATAAATTTGCCTCTAAGTACTGCTTTAAGTGCATCCCATAAATTGTGATAAGTTGTATTTATATTGTTGCTATCTTTAAGATTATCTGTTATTCTTTCTATAATTTCTTTAACCAAGACAGTGTTTAACAAATATATGTTTTTTTAAATTTCCATGTGGTCCTATACATTTTGGTCACATTAACAATGTTTATTTCTACTTTTACTGCATTAAGGTTCATAAATTATTTCTGCCTTTCTAAATTTACCAATGACTTCTCTATGACCTGAAACATGATCAATGGCCATGACTGTTCTTTGTGTATATGGAGATATATCTCCCCACTTTTTCCATTAAGTCATTTCCACATATCTCTTATTTACAATTTCTTTAGTAATCTCTTCATCTTTAATTTCTTTCTTATTTTTTTTTGTTTGATATATCATAGTCTGATAGTGGGGTGTTGAATTTTCCATTTATAAATAGAAAAGAGAAAGAAAAGTCTTGAAAGACTATGAGATTTTCATTTAAAAAATTAACTAATTTGATACAGACATATTCACTATTTGTAAGTTTTTTTCCCCATGGCATCTTTAAGTAAGGTGTAATTTTTGCTAATATCTCCTCTAATCAATTGTGTTACCTAGTATTTACTATGCATGTTTTTCATATTTCCTTGTTTATATATATGCTGCTTCCCCATGCAGAATTAACCTCCTTGAGGTCAGAGACTGGTTCATTTTTGTCATTGAATCTCCAGCACCTAGCACAGTGTTTGGTATATATGCTTTTATGTCATCTCATCCACAAAGGGCCAACTGCATCTCTCCATTGATGATACAAAATAACTCATTGCCCACAATTGAAAAGTGTCCACAATAGAAAATTTTTCTACAGGATGTTTTCCATGGTCAGCTCTGAAATATTTTTTTTCCTTTTTGAAAATTGTTCCTGACCCCTATTCCTGTCAAAAGGTTCATTCGGCCTCCTGAGTTGTTTCAAGTCTACTCCAAGGTCTTTTTCAAAACTATTTTAGGTGTGTATGTGTGTGTGTGTGTGTGTGTGTGTGTGTGTGTGTGTGTGTCTGTTAAATCTTTAATCTTCTTGGTTGGAACTTTACTATAGTTCTTTAAAAAAAAAAGAATGCTTAGGTTTGTTGGGAAATTAAACTCAAGAATGATGTCCTTCTCCTTTATTAAAATTTTATTTATGTCAGATTTCAATTTCTCAAGTTGTTTATGGTTCATGAAGGAAAATCTTGTAAGACTGAAATGAACACATATGGATAAGTCATGATTTCCTTCACTTTAGCAATGTGAAGCATTCTTTTCCCTTTGTCATTAAAATTTTTCAATTTGATGATGATGACAGGAGGTAAGAAATTTGAGTTTGAAAGATCTCAGATACCATCTGGTCCAGTCCATATTTGACCAGGAATTTGCTCTATTATGTTCCAACAAATAGTCATCAAGTCTTCACTGGAAGAAACTCCACTGCGGCAGAACCCAGTACTTCTAGAAAGAGGTCATTTTGCTTTTGCATAATTTAAATTGTTAAGAAGTTTTCCTTTCAGCAAGTCTAATTCTTTCTCTTTGAAACATCTATCCAGGAATTAAGGTTAAACTCATCTACTTAGACTAGAGTTTTGGATTCTATTCTCTCCCCCTTTCTAAAAGAAATAGGACATTCCCCTTTTACAATCCAGCAATACATTTACTATTCTACATAGCTGTTCAAAGATGGTAGACAAATACTCTTCAATCATATACACCCATTTTATCAACATCTTAATATAGTGTTCATATGAGCTTAATGACTGAAACTCCTTGATATCAGCTTGGTGCTTTGCTATAAACTTCACTAATTTTGGATTTCAATTTCCCATTTGCCATTTTTACTCATTCTACCTATGTGATAATAATTGTCCTCGGGGAAAAACATAATCACATGTCTTAAGAATATTAATTTGGCAGTTATGAGGAAGAGCACATAAGAGACTATTAGAATAATACAGTAGAAAATTGGTAAGGGTCTGAATTAGAGTTATGGTTATGTGAGTCTAGATAAATCAGAAAGCTTTTCTTAAACACCTAGTATGTATCAGATACTGCTAGGCTTTGGGGATTAAAAAAAAGTGAAACAAGCCATGTGGAAATGGATGTGAAATATGGAGACAGAATTAACATCATTTAGCAGTAGATTGGACACGGGGGAAGGTTGATGAAGAAGACACAGTCAAAGATGAGTCCATGGTTGCAAATCTTTAGATGGTAGTTCAGCAGCTAGAGCCAGGGGTGGGAACCTAAGGCCTCAAGGCCACATATGGCCTTCTAGGTCCTTAAGTGTGGCCTTTTTGACTGACAAATTTTATAGAACAAATCATTTTATTAAGGGTATTTGCTCTGTGAAGTTTGAATTCAGTCAAAGGCCCTCACTTGAAGACCTAGAGTGCCACACGTGACCTTGAGGCCACAGGTTCCCCACCTGTTGGATTTGGAGTCACGAAGACCTGAGTTCAAAACTGGCCTCAAACACAAGCTATGTGACCCTAGGCAAATCATTTAACCTCCCAACCTTATTTTCCTCATCTGAAAATTGGAATAATAGTAGCACTACCCCACCAAGATCATCATCAGGATATTAGATAATATTTGTAAAACACTTTGTAAACCTTAAAGAGCCAAATAAATACAGCTGGGAAACAGTGGTAGAGCACCAGGCCTGGAATCAGGAAGACTTGAATTCAAACCCAACCTCAGCACTTACTATGTAACCCTAGGAAAGTCCCTTAACCTCTATCTGCCTCAGTTTCCTCAACTATAAAATAGGAATAATAAAAGCATTTATCTCATAGGGTGACTATGAGCATCAAATGAAAATGTTTGTAAGACACATAGCACAGTGCCTCGCATATATTAGGTGCCATATAAATCTTAGCAATTAGTAGTAGTAATGATGATGATGCCGTCAAGAGAAACAGAGGCATTTGGAGGAACAACAGCTTTTTGGGGGGGAGGGTATGTGGGTAATAGGACAAATGATTTGTTTTCATTGAGAACAGTTAGAGTAGGTGCTCTTAGCACCACCTAACTTTCTGATTTTCAATTCCCTGTTAACTATTTTTGGTCTATCCTGATAAGTCACATATCCGTCTTTAGAGAGAAGACAGATGTTGAATAGTTCCACTTTTGCCTGCTTATCAGCATTACCCTAGCCTAAGTAACTCACTATGCTTGCTTCATTTCTGTCCTAAGATAATATGCCAGGATTATGCAGATTTTCATTTTCTCCTTATTAAAGTTCTGTGATTTCTTAATGTTTTTGATATACCACCTATTCTGATACCATGGAGGTATTTTGTTGTACAATTTTCCCCCAAATATCCTTCAGACTCTATTTAACATTTTCTGATACTCTAATAATCCTGAAATTTCAATTTGTTCTCCAATTCTGTCTCTTCCGTGAGCTTGCAGATTTTGAGCTGGAAGGAATCTTTGAGTAGATCTAATCCAGCCCTCTTGTTTTACAGATGTAGAATCTGAGGCCTAGAGAGATGGGGTGATTTGTCCAAAGTTATGTAACTTCTCTTGTTAGAGCCAGGATTGGAACTCAGATTATCTAACTGTGAACAGATCTAGTCTCCAATATCTTTCTAGTGCAACTACTTTTCAAACTTTCTCTGGAACATAGAAGAACTATGGTCTAAATATTTTTTTTTTCATCTCAGTACTCCTTTATACATTCCATCCTCTACTGTGTTAATTTTAGTTAACAATGGAGAATGCTTAATTATTTTCCCCTATTCTTCACACTTTTGAGTGTTGATATCAAAATCTTTGGTTATTCTCTGCTGTCATTAAAATAAAATATAAACTCCTTTAATTCATAAGGATAAGGACTTATTTCATTGGTACAAAGAATCAAGGCTACATTTTAGGATCTCCATAATCTATCTCCAAAGTACTTTTCTAGCTTTATTTATATTACTCATTTATGCAGTTTATATTCCAGTCAAAATTCGGTGTTCCCCAAGATCAACATTTCATCTTTGGCCTCCATGCATTCACTTAAGATGTCCCTCTTTCTTGGAATGTATCTCTTTCCCATATTTTTTTCTTTATAAATCTTTATTTATTTTGAAGGCTTAGCTCAGATTCTCCCAATTCCCTAAAACCTTCCATGAAACACCTAGTTGTTAACACTCTCCACCTCCTTACCTTTTCCTAGAGCATTCTATCTGATTTCATTATTTTCATCTTCTTGACTATCTACTTTCTCCCACACTTTTCTGTGTTGCTGCTGTATTTTCCTCAACTTCCAGGAAAATAAAAGATCTTTAAAGGTGGAGATGATTTTGATTTTGTATTTCTATCTCCAACACATAACAAAATACCTTTCCCCTATTTTTTTTAATTTGGATTGAATTGATTCTTTTGCCAGAATTCTTTAGCTACACTAAGTTCATCTCTTCATTTCTTTCATGTCTTTCTGTCAATTGTATTACTACTGTATCTTTAAATGGGATTTGAACTAGTATTTACTGAAAAAAAATGCTCAAAATCCCCATTCTGTTCCTTCTGGATGTATTCCCCATGATTAGCCAGTAATTAATCACATGACATCATTCTGTCATGGTGAAACAGGACAATTTACTTAAAGTAGAAGAGCATAGAATCAGGAAAATACATTAACAACCAATCCGGTCAGCATCACCCCAGGTGAGATTCTCTCCTAACCCCCAGGTTGAAATTTCAGACCATGTCCCCTCCAATTGCTTCTTTTCACAACAGGAGAGTGTTCCAGGCAGTTTTTAAGCAGTTTTTCCACATCTCAAATAACTCTTCTTTCTCCCAACACAGTGGGAGGGTGTAATAGCTCATTCACTCACAGGGGTGGTAAAAACCTTTGCTGCAATACTGCAGATCTGGAGCTGAGAAGTGTTGAAGCCTGAAAGTCTGGTTTGCCTGAACTAGGACTGTAGCTAAGGGAGAAACCCCCCCAGAGAGAAAAAGATCCTGCTGCCATTTTAACCAGGATGTTCAGTACTATTAGAATATAGAGGGCTTCTGTCCCTCATGGTGACCTGGCTCCCTCTTGATGACAGTTTCCCTGGTCACCTTTTCTAGTGTTTGCTACTCTTTCTTTAACAACCTTAACTCAGTGGTGGTGTTGAGGCAATCAGAATACTCCTTGTTGCCAGGACACTTCCAGACAATTGCTCTACCAATCTCACTAAGTAATCTTCTCCCCTCTAGTAAGGTTGAGGTTATCCAAATTGATCACCCAGTCCAGATACTGGTATTTGTTATATCTTGATCACCAAGACATTTTGTTTCCTTCCTCATTGAGTTTAGTACCTGCCTCATAGGATTTCTCTTTTCCTCCTTTCTAGAGGACTTCAACATACATATTGATGCTACATCAATTACCTTGCCTTAACAGTTCCTCAATCTACTCAGTTCCTATGACTTGCTCTTCCACTCCAATTCAATTCCACACATAGATGGCTATACCCTCAATCTTACTATCTCCTGCAAGGGTTTCACTTCCTTGTTCACAAACTCAGAAATTCCTTTATCTGATCATAATCTTTTATCAGTCTATATTCCCCTATGTCTTATGACTCCTAACCCTATTCTTTATACTCACTGTGACCACCATTCCCTCTACCCCTTGGTTCTTTATCAGGCCATGATTCCTGTACTGGCTACTCTTTCCTGTCTTCTCTGTCTCAGTCCTTTGGTAAACTAACTCAATTCTACATTATCATTCACTCTCAAATCCCTTGTGCCCTTGAGCTTTCACTGACCACACCATGTCAAGCCCCAATCCTGGGTGATTCCCACCATCTTCCTCCTTTGCCTCTACTTATGTGCCTCTGAATACAGCTGGAGAAAAAAAAAATCACAAAACTGCATTACTTGGATCAACCACAAATTCAGATTATCTTATCTCAACTGGGCCCTGCTTGAAGCAAGGAAAACATCCTATTCCTCTCTAATAAATTTACTTTCCTGCTTCCCACAGTGGCTGGTCCAAAACTTGCCTTTCCTCAAGCCTCCCACAATATCCTCTCCCTCTACCCTCTCAACAGAATTTAGCTCATAATTTACCAAAAAAATAAGGCTTTTGCTCAGAGCTCCATCTTCTCTCTTTCTCCTAATCTTATATCATTCAGACATTTTCCTCTACTTTACCTTCCTTTAGTCTGGTCTCACCCACTTTCGTGACTCATTCATTCAATTAACAAATATTTATTTATATTTAACAAATAACAAATATGTATTAATATCTCTCTTGTTTTAAGCAAACTATTAAATGCTGGGGATGATCCATACTATTGACAAGACATGTTCCCTACCCTTAAGGAACTTACAGCCCATCAGGGAATATGACACACACAAATAGCTCTAACATATATTAAGAGATCTTAAGTACATAAGAAGAGTACAAAATGTTGTTAGAAGTCTAAGTGGGGAAAATCTTTACTAAACTAAGAGGAGAGAAATCATGAAGTTCTTCCTAGAGGAAAACTGACCCAATTTCCCTGAGAACAGAAAACATGTATAGTCATAGATGGATTGAGGTAGGGAGTTAGTACTCAATTTAAATTGCTATTTAAAAAATTAGGAAATCGCTTTTTAGTAATATTTTCAAACAATAGGAACTGGTTTCTTCATGTTTTATAAAATATTTTCCAGAAGTTATATTATTTGATACTTGTAAAAACTGTGAGAGCAGATGAAGAAATTGATAGATGAGAAAATTGTTGCTATTTGCCTAGTGTCACAGAGATGGTAAGTGGACAGAGCTCAGTCCAATGCTTTACCAGGATGACAATAATCCTTGGACATTTGAGCAATGGGAGATTTGGAAACATAAATTCCCCAACTCTTTATGGATTTTTAGACACTAATTACACAGTCAATTTGAACATTTGATCCAAACAGTAAGGCCATAGAATCAAGTTTATGGTGACTTAAGAGAGTCACACTAGTGAGAAACCTGTTACCCGGAGGGTACATGTGGCCCTCTAGGTCCTCGAGTGCAGCCCTTTGCCTGAATCTAAACTTCACAGAACAAATCCCCTTAATAAAAGGATTTGTTCTGTAAAACTTGGACTCAGTCAAAAGGCCGCACCCTAGGATCTAGAAGACTACATGTGGCCTTGAGACTGGCTGCAGGTTCCCTACTTTGCCTTTGGTACCTATGCACACCATCAGCATGAGCATCCAGTAAACCTGGTGAGTTTTATGATACCAAAGAGAAAGTTCATCTCCGTGGTGACTAGTGCATTGCCTCAACAGGGCTTTATAGACAATTACTTAAACTGCAGTGTGAAGCAAAGAGGTAGCCAAAGCCAGGCCAGCCACTCAACCCCAGATAAAGTGTGTTCCAGGATCACTACATTCATCTTTGTGTTCTTTGGGAGTTTTCTTCTTACCAAGAGGCCTAGAGAATGAGATCACTCTTATTCTGGAATTTCATAAATAACAACTTCAGTAGAATTGCTTTCTGCTATGCCCCAAATCCTGGCTTTACCTTTGCTTTTAACTGACTTCAGACAAGTTCTGTGGTAATAATTAGCTGCCATTATTGAATACTCAGATTCCACTGGGTCTGGTGCTTTGCTGAATGTGAGTCAATAGGGCTCCTTTGTGTACTAATGACATAGAGTCTGTTTGTCTCCAAAGAAGGCTAATTGCCCTAATGTAAGTTCCTGGAAAGCACTGAACATTCTTTTGGGTGTGTTCTATTTGTGACCCACCTCCCTCACTCAACAGCAATCTGTGTGATTGCTGTGTCTAGAGCACGTTGTGTGTCAATGCATGGAAGCAATAAAGGATACTGGAAAGTCGGTTAAGCACAGCTCTTGTCTTTCATTTCTTCTCTTTTGCTGATACTGTAGAGGACATGTCTCTTATTTAAAGGTCTTAGGGCAAGAAGAGGCTTTAGAAACCACCTAACTCAATCCCCTCATTTGGCAGATGAGAAAACAGAAGCTAAGGTTAAAAAAGGAGTAATGAGAGAAACAAAAAAGAAAATGAATGGAAAGAGCAAGGTGGAGTAACAGAGAGAAAGAGAAAGTGTAACAGAAAAGGAAACAATGTGATAGAATGAGAGACAGTCAGTATAGACACACAGAGAAAAAGAGACAGGGTGATTAGAAGAGAAAGAAACAGAGACAGAAAGATAGCAGAAGATAGACACAGAAACAGGGAGATGGAGAAGAATAGAGATAGAGGAAAGTAAAAGTGTAAGGTTGAAAGAAATAGCAAGATAAAGTCACAGCATGGGAGGGAGACAGAAAACGAATGGAAAGACTCTAGGGATGGCAAACTGCAGAACCTTAATTTAAACTCTGCCCCTGTGATATCAAAGCCAGTCTCCTTTCTGCTGTACAATGTACCTCCACCAAAGGGATGGCCATTGGTTAGGAAGAGGAAGGAAATTATTCTATCTTCCTGCTTTTTAGCAGATATACTTTGGCCATGAAATCCAAAGCTATTATAGGAGCACTATTGAGCACATTGAGGAGTCCAAAGGAATCAAAGGCCTTGCACTTACTCCATCTTGCCCCATCAGAACCTCCGTACCTCTCAGGAACTAGGACTAGAGTTGTTCTCCTCACAGCCCACTCGTCTTCCTAATTCCAAGATGCCATCTACCCTGTACTCCCTTATTACCTGCTACTATCCATTATATTTCAGTTTTCAGGGGATGCAAGATGTGAATCTTCCTTCAGTTTATGTTATAACCCATCAATGCCTTCCCATCCTTGGACAATTCTTGTCATAGATTCTTTATGGAATCAATGTGCTGGAGAACTTTCTCTACATCTTTTCAAAATAACAATAATGAGTAGCACTTGATGTTTTACATTTATTATCTTATTTGATACAAATCTCAACTCTGTGAGGTAGATGACTTGAATATTTTATAAGTGAGGTTAGTGAGGTTGCAGAAAGTTCAATGACTTGTCTAGGGTCAAATAACTAGTAAATATTAGAAAGAGGACTTGAACTCAGGTGTTCCTGATGCCAAGTCTCACACTCTCTTCACTCTGTCACCTAGCTGCCTAATGTTTGGTAGATACCAAAGCATCATTCTTGCTGTCTATTACTCTCGAATATTCTTTTTACAATCATACATTTTCTGGATGCAAAGAAGTTCTTGCCCATTGTTCACCATTGGAAACACACATGTATAGAAGGAGTTCATTGTCATGGAAAGAATGCTAAAAAGAGCTGAAGACAAATTCTAGCTCTGGCACTTACAAGCTGTTTGACTATAGGAAGCAGAATGGAAATGAACATTTATATAGAGCCTACTATGTGCCACAACCATGCTAAGGATGTTACAAATATCTCATTTGATTCTCACAACAATCCTGGGAGGTATTATCTGAATTTTACAGTTGAGGAAACTGAGACAAATAGAGGTTAAGTGACTTGCACAAAGACACAAAGCTAGTAAGTGTCTGAGGCCAAACTGAAATTGACTCCAAGCCCAGTGCTCTCTCAAGTACTCTAGAGGTACTTTAGGTACCTCGAGATGCTCTGGGTGCTAGATGTGAAGTCACAGGACCCCAGTTCAAATCCCAGCTGCTACTCAGCACCTGTGGAATTAACAAATAACTTAATCTCTCTGGTCCTTAGTTCCCTCAACTGTTAAATGAAGAAGTTAGGTTTGCTGACTTCCAAAATCCCTTCTGGCTCTAAATCAAGGACTCTAAATGGTGTATGTGTGTATATGTGTGTGTGAGAGAGAGAGACTGAGAAAGATG
>NW_020955182.1:679352-730659 GCF_900497805.2 Vombatus ursinus
TGTATGTGTGTATATGTGTGTGTGAGAGAGAGAGACTGAGAAAGATGTAGACAGAGAGACAGACATGCAGACAGACTGACTGAGAAAGAGAAAGAAACTGAGAAAGACAAAGACACAGAGAGAGAGAGAGAGAGAGAGAGAGAGAGAGAGAGAGAGAGAGCTCTTTGCCAGTTTGGTGACTGCTAGTGTCCCTCATGCTTCTTTCCTAGGTCACCAACTTCCTTGCCTTTCCCTAGTCCTCGCTTTATTCTGAACCCATTATTGATCTGAAATCAATGGAAAAATAAGAATTCCAATTTGCCCCCCTGACAACTTTTCTTGGTGTTCAATTCAGTCGTTTCAGTCATGTTTGATTCAGAGTTTTCTTGGCAAAGATACTCGACTGGTTTGCCATTTCCTTCTCTAGCTCATTTTACAGATGAGGGAACTGAGGCAAACAGAGTGTCTAAGGCCAGATTTGAACTCATGAAGATGAATCTTCCTAATTCCAAGCCTAGTGTTCTAGCCATTGTGCCTCATGGCCCTGGTGTAGACATTTCATAAATATCTTTCTATGTAGCCCCCTCCCCACCTATTCCCCCAAACAGTTAAATAAAGTCACCTAATAGTGATTGTGACTGATAGAGGCTACTTATTATTACTTTTATTATTTTTAGCTTGCTGCTGGATAACAGAAAAGCAGGACATGAGCTTTAATTTTGATATTTTAGTGCCGTCATTGACCACTGTCTTTGGCTAGATGATCCCCCCCCACCCCATTTTTTCGTGTAGCCTTCATTGACATTGTTGTAATCAGTGTGTATGTTACTCTCTTGGTCTTGCCATGTTACTCTGAATTCTTCCTATTAGTAAATACTTTATTAAAAGTTTAACATTTAAAAATAAATAGGTAAAAATGTAACATTTAACATCATTACAACCAATCAAACTTGCTTAGCAAGTGTTTACATTTAAATTCATTAAATTAATTGCATAATATACAATAATTTTTTCACTCCATCTTTCTAAGTCATCATCAATGTTCTTCATCCATTCATTCTCATTCACTTTTCTTTTTATCTGATCAGAATTAGCTTGTATAGTAGTCTTCTGGTGGTATTTTTTTCTCATTTCATGTTACTTCATAAAGGTTTTTCCAGATCTCTCGTATTCCCCACATTCATTGGTCTTAATTCAACAGAGCATTTCTTTATATGTGTGTACTACAATATTTCTATGAATATTTGATTTTCCCCCAATTGCATGCTAAAATAATTTTTAACATTTGTTTTTTATAAAGTTTTGAGTTCCAAATTATATCCCTTTCTCTCCCGCTTCCCTGCTCCCTGAGATTAGAAGCAATAGGTTAGAGATGGCACCATAATATTTTTAAACTATCCTTGTCTTATTGGACTTGGGGTTGTTTCTACCTAGTTTGGCAATTACATAAAAAGCACAGGGGTTTATAATACCTGATTTTCATGAGGATGGAGAAGATGAAGATTATTAAGCAGAGTGCCTTCCACACCACCCAGTGAGTGGAGATATTGACCAGGAAATTAAATGATTCTTAGGAGGGCAGTTGACCCTTGACCCTCAGTAAGATAACAGCTTATTTATCATCAGACCACCGGCTTCTACCCAAATGGTCCACGAGGGCCATGTGCCAAGGCCCTTGTGTTTTGTTTTAGTCTCTTAAAAGAAGATGGGTCTTAAAACAGAAAGTCATTACACATAGGGAGGACCACCCACATGTTATAGGCAAACACCACAGTTCAGTTTCCTTAGAGAATCTCAAGTGAGTTCTGTAGCGTCTGCTTAGCCCCTTACTCCCATCCGGGAATTTTAGACCCTGTTATCAACATCTATTTTTTGGGCAGTTGTCATTTCACTCATTTGCCTTTGGCTACTTTCTTATCTTCTGTCTGGCCTCAAGGAGCTTCCATTCTATCAGTTCTTATTTACCAAAATAAAAGTTATTCCAGTGCATGGCTAAAGGTGTCTTATGCCTCCTCCCACTTTTCTAGTTTTCTTATAACCATCTCCCCCGTGAATTCTGCTGTTCAATGACACTGGCTTTTTTGCTTTTCTTTGACAGCATTCTCAATCCCCTAACTCCATTAATTTTCACTGGCTGTACCCCTCTCTGGAATTCTCTCCCCCTTCATCTCCACTTCTTAATCTTCCTTGGCTTCCTTCAAATCTCAACTAAAATCCCACCTTCTTACAGAAAACCTTTTCTAATTCCCTTTAATACTAGTGTCTTCTCTGAAATTATTCCCAATTTACACTATGTACATCTTGCTTTAGTAATTGTTTGAATGTTATCTCCCCCATTAGACTGTTGAATTCCCTGAGAGAAGGGATGATCTTTTACCTTTCTTCATATCCCCAATGCTTAGCACAGTGCCTGGCACATAGTAGACACTTAATAAATGTTTGTTGACTGACTGACTGGCTGATCATTTCACCCCAAAAGGGGAATGTGTGGGGGCAGTGCTGGATGTTGCACAAAGATACCATGTTGCCTATTTACCCAAGTTCAAAGTTCTCGGCTCATTCACAAGAAGAGAACACTATAAAATTTCCCTGAAAAGTTGGATTTAGGATGGCAAGATGGAAAGTGTGCTATCTTTGGGAATTAAGAAGCTTGACTTTGGGCTGACCCTTCACCTCCCCTGGATTACATTTTCCTCATTTTTAAAACATGGCAGTTGGAGTAGGATCATTTCTCAGGTGTATTTCAGATCGAAAATGCCAATCTCTTCTGTTTCTATTACTAAACTTACTCCCTGTGTGATCTCTGGTACAAGACATGACCTCTTTGTATCTCACTTTTATCAACTGTAAATACCTCCCAGAAGGGGTATAAACATATAAGCCCTGATTATACCTCTGAGAATGTGCTGGGTTGTGTATTAAATATTGATTTCCACAATCATTTGTCCAATTCCTTTTCCAGACTCTCAATCAGCTCAATGTAAACAAGAAAATGTGCAACCCAGAGATATTTCTGAAAACAATGTCTGCAGTGTTCAGAAAGACAAGGTTTTATTATATTTTTTTTATCTCCAGAGTACCACTACCTTTAATCTTTAAACCATGAAGTGTGTGAACAGAAGTTGTCCATGATTTCACCCTTTCGCAAGATGCTCTAATGGAGAAAAAGTTAGACAGACTCAGAAAACCCAGGTTCGAGTCATGGCTCTGCCATTTACTAGCCATGTGACCATTAGCAAGTCATTTGACAACTCAGCCTCAGTTTTCTCTGGAATAATAATACTTGCCCCAACTCCCTCACTATTCTGTCATTAGGAAAGCATTTGGTGGGTTGTAAAATGTTATTTTAAAAAGATATATTATTGTCATTCCAGAAGAAAGTACACTTGAACCTTAAGTCATTCACAACGCTATGGAAATCACAATAGCTCCTGTCTGATCTCATAAAATTGGGGATCCCTGAGGAGTTTAGGTTATTTCTAGATAGTGGGATGTAATGGGAAGAATGCTAGAGTTATAATTGAGAGGAGATGGGTTCACATGCTGACTCTTGGATTCCAAGCTTAGCAAAATGTGAGGCATATGAGGGAAGCTTAGTAAATGCTTGTGGACTTGACATAGCCACTTGCGATCTATGTTACCTTGAATTAGTCATTTCCTTTCTCTGGGTCTCAGTTTTCTCCAATATTCTCCCTCAAATTATGACCCTATAATCCTAATCTCCTTCTGACTTCCTGCTGATGTATTTAATAATAATAATTACTATTAACAACAACAATGATAACTAACATTTTATAAAACTTTAAGGTTTGCAAAAGCTTTGCATGCATTCTTTTTCTCATTTGATCCTTGTAACAGCACTGGGAAGAAGGTGCTATTATTATCCCCTTTGTATAAATGAAGAAACTAAGGCTGAAAGTTTCATAACTTGGCCAGGGTCACACAGCTAGTGAGTGTTATGTGTCTGAAGCCAGATTTGAATTCAGATTCTCCTGTCTCCAGGGCCAGTGCTCTATTCACTGTACCACCTAGCTCCCCCCAGATCCTTTTACAAGGGAATTCTTGACTCCAAAATACTCCCCATGATCTATGTCCAGCCAATACCCCAATGGGCTATGGCATCCACAACAGTTCCTAATAAGTGACAGCATTTGGGCTACAAAGCTTTATTCCAGGGAATATTTATTCCAAAGATTTATTCCAGGGAATCTGAACCTACCCAAGCATACTCCTTATGTTAACTAAAAACAAGGCTTCTTGAATTTGTTTTATAAAAAATATGTTGACAATTGTGTTTCAATATAATTGATTTCCACTATAATTTGTTGTTTTACGCATTTAAAACACATTATTCTGAGAAAGAGATCTTTAGACTTCACCAGACTGCCAAAAGAGCTTGATGACACCCACACACCCAAAAGGTGAAGAACCTCTGTTCTCAGAAAATGGACAGTTTAGACATAGTGCACTGATAGGCTCAAGTCATAGAATCACAGCATTAGATCTGGGAGGGTTCTTAGAGACCATTCCATCTCCATTTTATAGAGGAGCAAACTAAGGTGATTTTTCCAATGTCACCCTTTCCCAAATAAGTAGCAAGATTGGGATTTGAACTAAGGTCCACTGAGTTCATGTGTCCTTTTTCACCATACTAGGCTGCAAAAATAGTTGTGTGTATGTGTTTTTTATTTAATATTTTGGCTAGGAAGAATCCAGGCTGCATTTTACTAAGTGTAATTCTCCTTGAAAGTTTAAAAACAGGTGTGCATGCATTAGAAAGAAATTTAATCTGTGTGGTTGCGACTCATTTATTCTCAACTCATTCAACTGTTGTGTTGTGTGCAGTTATCTGAACTTGGAATTGCCTAGGGAACTTGTTTAAACTTTCCGAGCAAAAAGAAGTTTCTATCTGCTAAATGTGAAGCACGTGACCTTGAACCCTGTCGATTTGGACTTGGCTCAGAACCCAGAGCCAGGAGGCCTGAACAGCTTCTCTCCTTGCTAGGTTTACTCTCCTACCTCTTCCTGTTGGATTTGTTAACACCGGTGATTGAGCAGTTAATGGAGTGACTTGTAGAGGGAGAGACCTGTGGTTCAGAATCAGTGGTTCACCTGGGAATAAGATGATTAAGACAAAAAACTCATCAGGGACTACTGGTTAGGGCTGAGCATTTTTTACTTCAGCGATTATGTGAATTCGCACCAACAGGAACCTTAGAGATCATCTCCTCCAATCTGCCTCGTTTTACAGATTAGGGAACTGAGACCTAGAGAGAAGTTATTCGTCGAAGGTCACATACATAAACCCTGGTGTTCACTCCCATTTCTTCTGGCTTTGAATTCGAGACTCTTTTCATTGGCCTACTCCATTTCCAGAAGGAGTAAGAAGAAATCGTTCCTTACCTTGAACATAACTAAGCATCTTCTAAGATTTCATCTTCAGCCTCCTACCCTGGTGGCTGACCCCTGCTGGGACTGTTACAAGTTGTATAGTAAATTGTTCGACATGGAAATAGCATGTCCTGCACAGAACAGTTTCTTGGTGTCTTTCAAAGCATGGGGCAGCTATAGTTTTTGGGAAAGAACAACGGCTAAAAGAGAAAAACAGTAGGCATTTAAATAGTACTTTAAAGTCTGCAAAGCTCTTTCGCATTCGACCATCATAAAAACTCTGAAAAGTAGTTGTTACTACTTTCCTTATTTTACAGATGGGGAAACTGAAGCCGAGAATGATTAAGCAACTTACTCAGAGTCACCCAGCTAAGTAAGTGCCTGCTAAGTATCAGAGCCCAGGTCTTCCAGATTCCAAGGCCAGACCGCCGTGCACTGCCCACCTCGCTTCCCGCTTGCTTGGCGTGCTGGCGTGCTGGCGTAGCAACACAGGATCAATTAACAAGCATTTACTGTGCCCAATCTCACTGAACCAGAGTTGGACAGGACTTCAGAGGTCATATAGTCAAGTCTGCAAACAACCCTCAGCTTGAACACCTCAAATGAGTGGAAATTTATCCTCTGCCTAGAGGTAGCTAAGTGGTGTGGTAGATAGAGTACTGTGCCTGGAGCCAGGAAGACCTGAGTCCAAATCCAACCTCAGACCTTTACCAACTGTGTAACCCTAATCAACACACTTAACCAGCTTTATATTTCACTTAGCCCAAACTCCTTATTTTATAAGTAAGGAAACTGATGCCCAGATAAGGGAGATGCCTTAGGTCGCTCCTGTCTCAGAGCTGACATATGAACGTAGGCCTTTTTTACCCAAGGTTCTTTCTACTGTTACGATCAAATGAGATAATATATGGGAAATGCTTTACAAGCTTAAAATGCTATACAAATAGAAATTAGCATTATTATTAAATTCAATTCATAAAATATTTATTAACCACTTATGTATGTGTATACAAAGACAAAAAAATAAATAAACAAAAGAAAATAAAAACTTTCCCTACGCTTTAGGGCTTACATTCTAGTATGCAGCCTGCAAAACATCGACAGACAAGTAAATCCAAAGCATGTACAAGATGATACAAGGCAATTTCAAGAGGAAGGAAATGCTACCATGTGGGGAGATCAGGAGAGGCCTGGGTTGGTGATGTCACTTAAGCTACCCCACAGTTCTACATCCTAACTCTTGTTTCTCCAAGTTTTTCCTAAGACAAAATTAAATACAGTGTTCCTGGTGGGATCAGATTAAAGCATGATAGCATGATTTTTTGCTCCTGGGTTCTAGAAATTCTGATACATTCTTCCTCTAAGGCAGCCTAAAATTGATTGAAAAGAACTTGGACAACTCTGGTAGAGGCAGCTCTCAAATACTCAAAAGGTTTTATGATCTCATAGATTCAGAAGTTCTCTCTAATGATAAAGGTTATAATCTGTCCATGCTTGACTATCCTGTAGGACTCTAATTCATGCTCTCCCTAAAACTGGCCAAAAGGGACTCATCTAACGTATTAGAGGTCTATGTAGCTTTCTCCAGATATTGAAAGGTCCCAATGGAGCACTTTGGGGCATGAACATGCATTCCTCCTATAACTACTACCCCTGAGTGGCAATGTTGCCCTTTGAGAACAAATCCCCAATTAAACACCAAAATGAAAATCCTTGAAATCAAAACTCCTACTAATTGCTTTAATTTAATCTTTGTTTGTGATGAATGCCATCATTTTCACCCTTTCCTTTGTGATATTAATAATTTGGTTTTCTTCTTTCTTTTTTTAAATCAAATTAACCAGTGTTTTATCTACTTTATTACTTTTTTTCATTAAACCAGCTCCTAGTTTTATTTATTAGTTCAATTTTTATACATTTTCAATTTTATTAATCTCTCCTTTGGTTTTGAGACTTTCCATTTTGGTGTTTAATTTAGGATTTTTCATTTGTTCTTTTTTCAATTTCTTTTAATTGCACATCCAATTCATTGATATGCTCTTTTCTTCTTTCATTGATGTACACATTCAAACATTAAATTTTCCTCTAAGTACTGTTTTTGCCTAGGTACAACAAATTTTGATATGTTGTCTCATTGTTATCATTATCTTTAATGAAAATAATGATTGTTTCTATGATTTGTTCTTTGATCTCTTTTCCAGTTTAGTTGTTTTTCTGATGAGATATTTCACATTTTCTTCTTTTTTTTTCATTCTGTTGATTTTATTTTGTCATTTCTTGATGTCTCATGGATCACTAGCTCCACTTGCCCAATTCTAATTTTTAAGGAATTATTTTCCTCAGGAGTTTTTGTATCTTTTTTTTTAATTTAGTCAATTTTTCTTTTTAAGTAATTTTTATCAATGAAATTTTATACCTCTTTTACCATTTAGCTAACTCTTTTTTTAAGGTGTTATTGTCTTCATTATTTTTATATATTCTTTACCAAGATGTTAATTGTCTTTTCATAATTTCCTTGTATGACTAATTTACGTTTCTAAAATTTTTCTTCTACTGCTCTTATTTGATTTTGAAAAGCTTTTTTCAAACTTTTTCCAGGAATTTTTGTTGGGCTTGTGTCCAATTCACATTTTTTGAGACTTTGTAGTTATTTTGACATTTTTTCTTCTTTTGACTTTGTGTCTTGAGCTTCTCTGTTACCATAGTAGCTTTTTATGATATGGTTCTTTGTTGTTATTTTTTGCTCTTTTTTTATCAGCCTATTTCTTGACTTTGTTATGTTAAAGTTGGACCCTTTTCCCAGGGTGGGGGGTATAGGAGGGGGCATTGTCTTAACCTTCAGGATTTTTTGTGCTGGTATTTTCAGAGCTAGTTCTGGGAGTTTGGAAGCAGTTGGTGTTTCCAAGGTAGTGTGATTTGGGGAGAGGTGTAGTCACTACTCTTCTGTTTTGTGGTCTGGTCTTCACCTAGAATGGGCACCTGCTACCAGGAGACTGCAAGCTCTCTTGATCCTAAGGGCCCCTGATCCTTTGTGACCAGAAGCAGTACTGCTCCTTAGAGCCTCTGCTCCTTTTTGACCTCTCTGCCCTGGAACTGGGGCCAAAGTGGATATGGGCAAAAATGCTGTTTTGCCAAATAGCACCCAGAACTGTGCCCAGTGATAGCACAGGGGTTCCTTATAATCTCTTTCTGATCAATTGTCTGATTTCATTAACATCTCTTCCTTAAGAACTCTTGAAGTTACTACTGCTATTGCTGCCATCTCTGAGGGTTACAGATGGCATTACTACCATGTGTAGTCCAGGCCAGCCTTTACTCTATGTTACTGATCTCTCTTTCTGACCTCCTGAGGTGTTTTAGACTCAAAAAAATGTCTCACCTCAAACTTTTGTTACCTCTGCCACTCCCGAATTTAATTTGAGGCTTTATTTAATGTTGTTTGGAGAGGATTGTTGGAAGAGGTAGTAGTGCTTCCTCTACTCTGCCATCTCGGGTCCTCCTTTCTATAATGTTATTATTGCATAAATTGTTCCCCTAGCTCATTCTTCATTAGTGTATAAAGGTCTTCCTAGGTTCCTTTGAAACTGTTTATTTATCATTTCTTATAGCACAATAATAATCTACTGTGCATTCGTAAATCACAATTTCTTTAGCCACTCCTCAATAACTGGACATGCTTTTACCTTCTACTTTTTAGCTTTAGTTTCTTTTTTTAATGAAAAGAGTTCCTATAAATATTTTTTGTGTATATAGATCCTTTACGTCTTTCTTTGATTTCTTTGCAGTATAGATAGGCCTTGATGAAGAGTAGCATGGCCAAGTGTACACGTTTTAGTCACTTTGAAGGCAAAGTTCCAAATTATTTTCCAGAATGCCTGGCCCAATTCACAGCTCTCCCAGCAGTGCAGTTGTGTTCCTATTTTCTTACACCCCCTCCTCAAGCATTTGCCTTTTCCTCTTTTGTCTTATTTACTGTCTAATGAGTATAAGGTAGAACCCAAAGTTGTTTTAATTTGTACTTATCTAAACATTTGTTCTACTTTTCCCATCTTTGTTTTCATTGGTACCATTTCAATCTCCACTTTAGGCATTCTAAGAGCTGTGATGTAAGCATACATGTGTGGTAGGTCCATTGCCCTTAATGGAGAAAACAGGTTTTTTTTTTTTAGTTGTATTGTAAAATTTTCTACTTTGTTTTCTGTTTGTTATCCTTCTAGTTTTATCTTTGAATGCCCTTAAGATGAGTTTGCTTAGTTTCTCTGATAAAGGCCTTATTTAGAGAACTGATTCAAATTTATAGGAATATGAGCCGTTCCTTAACTGATAAATTGTTAAATATATGAACAGGCAGTTTTCAGAAGAAAAAAATCAAAGCTGTCTTTCACATGAAAAAATGCTCTAAATCACTATTGAGAAGAGAAATGCAAATGAAAACAACTCTGAGATACCAACTCACACCTATCAGTTTGGCTAGTAAGACAGAAAAAGAAAACAACAAATATTGGAGGGGATGTGGGAAAATAATGCACTTTTGGTGGAATTGTGAACTGATCCAGCCATTTTGCAGAACAATTTGGAACCATGCCCAAAGGGATATAAAATGTGTATACCCTTTGATCCAGCAATAGTACTACAAAGTTTATATCCCAAAGAGATTGAGGAAAAAAGGAAACATCTAATATGTACAAAAAATATTTATAGCAATTCTCTTTGTGGTGGCAAAGAGTTGGAAATTGAAGGGATGCCTATCAATTGGGGAATGGCTGAACAAGTTGTGGTACATGATTATGATAGAACAGTACTGTGCTATAAAGAAATGATGAGTAGGATGATTTCAGAAAAACCTAGGAAGACTTATATGAACTCATGCAAAGTGAGGCGACTAGAGCAAAGAGATCATTGTACATAGTAACAACAATATTGTATGATGATCAACTGTGAATGACTTAGCTATTCTCAGCAATTCAACGATACAAATAAAGTCCAAAGGACTTATGTTGAAAAATAGTATCTACATTCAGAGAAAAAACTGATGTAGTCTGAATGCAGATTGAGGCATACATTCTTTTCTCTTTGCTGAGGCAATCAGGGTTAAGTGACTTGCCCAGGATCACACAGCTAGTAAGTGTCAAGTATCTGAGGCCAGATTTGAACTCAGGTCCTCCTGACTCTAAGGCTGGTGCTCTATCCATTAACTGCCACCTAGCTGCCCTGAGACATACATTTTTACCTTCTTTATTTCCCTTGTTTTGTTTGGTCTGTGTTCTCTTCTGCAACATGGCTAATATGGAAATATATTTTGCATGATTGCATATGTATAATCTTCTCAAGGAGGGGTAGGGGAGGGAAGAAGGAGGGAATAAATGATTCATAAAAAATGAATATTAAAATTGTTTTTAGATGTAATTGAGAAAAAATCAAATCAAATCATTTTTTAAAAGAAGAATGATTTTTCTTATTTGTACTACTTGCCACAATTTCCTTAAATTAATTTTCCTTCCCACAACTTTTCTCTTCTTATTAGATGGTACTACTGCTCATAACTGTCACTCATTCTCCTTTATAAGGTTTTATTGACACATTTATAGTGTAACCTAGTGTTGTTATTGGCAGCTATCTCTCTCAATTTATCAAGTAAGTTAAATGTTTGCTAATCAAGATAATGACAGGGGTTTTATGGTCTCCTTGATGTGGCAATTAATTCAAGATGGTTAAAATTCTGGGCAAAGTTATTATAGTCAACATCAATCTTGCTTCCCTTATCCATTCCCCATTTTTTATTTTCAGTAACAAGTAATTCTGGGTTGAATAATTTTAATTGCATATCATTTCTCTTCCTCATTGTTTTTTTTTTCTTTAGTAAATTAAGATTTTAGCTCTAATAAATTTGTAAACAAACAGTTAATTCAGGGAAAATGCCCTAAATGATAACAAGGCTTTGCCTGCGTCCACCAATTTTTTTTGGAGGAGGGAGAGTGTACAAGATACAGATGTGAAACTTCTTTATAATTCAGTCTTTAATCTTCTTCATTTCTTTCTCCTGACTCATACATTTCCATAAATACAGCCCTCCTTTCTTACCTTTGCAAGAAAGTCAGTAAGTATCAAAGTATATGTTGATTTAATTTGGAGGGTCTTAAGTTCTTTTTAGAATTTCTCTACCATTTTATCTTCATCACCTGTTGGCATATTGTTCCAAATTGCAATTGTTTTCATGGTGGTCTTTTTTCCAATACTTACTATTAGTGCTGCAATACACAATAACCAGGTATTGCATAAAATATTTTTCATATAGCCTTTAAGGACACAATAAAACCTATTATAACAAAATCCTTTCTTTGACTTTCTAAGAAGGACCTCCTTGCATCCAGCTGCAACTTTCTTTCTTCTTCTGGTTTCATTTATAAGAAGAAGGTCAAGATTGATATGATTCAGCACCTCCAGGAATACATGTATTCACTGTTCATTGGAAAAGTGTATCACAGATGGGGTGGTAACCACCCTGTAGGTGGGGCATCTGAGAGTTTCACGCCTCTCACCTAGTGATACAAACATCTACTGACTCTCTGCATTATCTCACTCACTCTAGCCTGTTCTCCCATCAACAGATCTAGATTCCCAGAGAAAGACAACCACTTTTCTCTTGTTGCTGTTCAGTCATGTCTGACACTTTGTGGCCCCATTTACAGTTTTTTTTTTTTTGTTTTTTTTTTTTTTGGCAAAGATACTGGAGTGGTTTGCCATTTCCTTTTCTAGTGGATGCAGAGAATCTATCTTGTCAGGCAATCAGAAGTTAAGTGGCTTGCCTAGGGTCACACAACTAAGAAGTGTCTGAGACTGGATTTTAACTCAGGTCTTCCTGACTCCATGCCCAGTACTCTATTTTCTCAGGCTCCTAGGGCTAACATTATTTAGGGAACTCTCCTTATCCTAACATTCTTAACTATTAAGGCTCTACTTTTCACTTAAGTCAATCAGTAGAATGAGGTCTCAATTCAACCATTTCAGGAATTAGTAGCTATCTCTTCATATAGCTCCAACAGGATACTTTTGCCCACCTGTAGTTTCTTTCCTCTTCTCTCAAGTTCTCCATTCCCTCACCAGATCAGTTCCAATCTCTGTCTCACTCTGTGCCAAAGTATTTCTATTATTAATCATTATTTTATTTCATTTAATGTTATTTTATTATTTTTATGGGGCAGATAGCTGGCACGGTCGATGGAGGGCTGAGCCTGGAGTCAAGAAAACCTGAGTTCAAATGCAGCTTCAGATACTTACTGCGTGACCCTGGGCAAGTCACTTAACCCTGTTTGCCTCAGTTCCTCATCTGTAAAATGAGTTGGAGAAGGACATGGCAAACTGCTCTAGTATCTTTGCCAAGAAAACCCCAAATGGCATTACAGAGTCTTACATGACTGAAATGACTGAACAACAAAGTTTTTATGTCATAGTTCATTTTCTTCACAAAGCTGCCCCAATCACAACAGAAAACTGTTTCTTCATGGATGTGAGTGACACAATGGGTAGAAAGCTCAGCCTTGACTCAGGAAGACCTGAATTCAGATCCTACTTCAGAATTCTTAATAGCTGTGTGACACTGGAAAAGTCACCTGCCCTTTCTGTCTCAGTTTCTTCATCTGTAAAATTTGGATAATAAAAGCACCTGTTTCCCAGGGTTATTGAGGATCAAATGAGAAAATATATGCAAGGTCCTTTGTGAACTTTAAAATGCTATGTGAATTTTAGCTATTATTTTTAATACTCTTTTTAAGCATGGAAATGTTCATCTATAACAGAGGGCAATATAACACATCATTTAACTGTTGACTTAAATAGTTTTCTTTATACAAAAGGACTTCTTCTGCCTTTTTCAGTACTAAACTGTTCCATATGAGAAGGGCCTTAAAAGAAGAGTCAGTACCTTAGCAAGGATCTCACATTTAAAGTATAAACATTAAAATAGAAGCTTGTTGATGGTTTAAACCCTAGGTCTTAGGAGGAAACTGTCTCCTTGGACAAGTATCTCTCTGGGCCTCAGTATCCTCATCTGAAAATAAGAGGGTTGAACTAGACTATCTCTGAGGTACCGTCCAACTCTAAATCTATGATCTCCGAATCTTAGGTTGCCAAGAAATCATAGGATCACAGACAGATGGCAATTTCCACGGGTGTGTAGAGTTTCCACTACCCCTGAGGAAATCACAAGCACATTCAGGTCTAAGAGACAGAATTGCAGACTATGAGGTCTGCTCATTATATCGTAACTGCCAGTCCACAAAATCTGCACCCTTCCATTCAGAGAAAGACCTGCCGTTGAATGGTCTTTTCTGTCTCAGCAATATAGGGAGAGCTGAACATTCTGAAGAATCTGTCAAGTGCCAAAATAAATCAAAGCCACGAGTTGAGGAATAAAGCATCTTTAATTGAGATAACAAGGTAGCAAACCTGCCACCTTGAGGCATGTCCAGTGTCTTTCCCAACTCCAAGACCCATGCAAAAGCTTCCTCTATCTTTAGGAGGAGAGAGAGCGGAGGCAGTGTGGGGTAGCAAAGCCAGGTCATGGGACCCAGTAACCCTTGGCAATCTGGGCGAGGAAAGCTGCTTCATTCTGGCTGTTTTGTCCTTTGTGCTGTGAATCCCAATAGACACTAGAAGGACACTAGAAGGACACTAGAAGCTGAGATCCAACTAGAGCTGGGCTCCCCCACAAAGCAAAGTCCCTGGGGTGGGGGGACCTAGAGTGTGGCTCAGCTCAACCTAATCAAGAGTAAGTATTTTAGGAGTAGGGATGCAAGGACATTACTGAAATTCTGAAATTACAGGAGAGTGGCAGTCCATATCACATTTGCTATTAACAATTTCTGTCATGTTAACCATTTTCTGTCCAGTCATTTCCCTCTTTTTAGTTAGGACAGTGAAAGCACAGTTCAAGAAATCATAGACTTAGAACCGAAAGGACTTTCTACCCCACGGAATCTAATCCTTTCATTTTATGGTTGAGAAAACTGGGGCTTCCGGAGGTTGAGTGACTTGGCCAAGGACAGGCACACAGGTAGACTATTGGGCAGAGCTAGGATTTGAAGCCAGTTCATAGAACTCCGAATCCAGAGCACTTCTCCCTGAGCCCAGTTTTAGGATGAAAGAAATAATCACAGTTAACTGACACACCTATAGCTTAGAGTTTGCAATGAGCTTTCCATTCATGATCTCATTTGCAGGGGGGGGAGGAAGCCCACTCTAGCAGCTTCAACTCAGAACAACTGAAGAAATTGCACTTCTGGGGAGGGTTTTTTGCTTCCTAAAAACAATCTACAGGGAGTGGTGGTTGCTTTTCTTTCTCTGTTGTTTGAATACCTGGTAATAGCTGCAGTTTGTTTTAACATGCAAATTGGTGTTCTGTCCTGGGACCAATGGGGAACCTCTCTTGCCTCCCCTGCCCCCCAAGCCCAGAGGCCGGACCAGGCCTGGATCTGTTGTAATTCTCTCCCCAGAGGGAAGACTATTTGACCTTTCCTCTCATTTGTCTCTTTCAGCTTGGCTCCAGTCTGTCCTTTTGTTTATGAAGTTGAAACCCCAGAGTTCCTCCTTCATTACCGGCTGCCCTGAAGAGCAAATATTTGGCACTTTTCCACTGAAGCCAGATCCATCCTCCCCTCCCCATGCCTCTGGAAAGGAAAGAGTATCTCGGGAGATCAGATTGTCCAACTAGTGATGGAACAATAAACACATTGAGGGGGCTGTGATAAGAGGAGGGCAGAATGAAGAGGCAGCTCAGTTTCTGTCTTTTTTTTTTTAATGAGTGAAAATGGCTATTTATTTAGAAGGAGATGAGGCAGCCTTGTAACATTGACTTTTGTGTCTGGATGGACCATCAGAGGTCATGTGGTCCAACCCAATTTACTCCCTTCTCACCTGAGGCCCTGAGAATCCCTAGCTTCTTTCACAGACCAGCTTGGGGATCATCTTCGCTATAAGTAAGACAAGACCTTTCTTGCTTCCCTGCCACCCTCCACCCCATGACCTCTCAGACACACACCAAATTACCTTTGTACACACTTAGATATGTCCGTGGTGTTTTGCCAAAAAGAATGAAAGTTGGGCCCCTTTCATTTTTGTATTGGAAACCTGCTTAGCTTGACACATGGTAGATGCTTAATAAATGCTTGTTGATTGATGGATTGAGGAAACTGAGTCCCAAATGATTTAAATGTCCTCTCAAGATGACACAGATAACAACCAGCAATGAATCATTTAAGTAGCTAGATCACTCAGCAGATGGTGTGGGAGACTTAACATGAGGATGATCTATCTTTGAATTCAGCTCTAAACATTTCCTTGCTATCTGATCTTGGGAGGAGTCACTCAGTCTTGCTTAGTCCCGGCTCCTTCATCTGTAAAATGGGGCTAATGATAATAATGCCTATATCACAGAGCTACTGTGAGGATTCAATCAAATGACTTTGCAAACTTTATAGCATGATATAAATGTAACTTCTCCTAAAATCTTTAAGTTAGTCAAAAAAATTTAGAACTGGAATCTTGGGAAATCTGCTAGTCCAAACAAAAATTTTTAATAGATTAAGAATTTTCTATAAAATAATTATTTTATAGATAAAGAATCTGAGGTCTGTAGAGAAGCAAAATGATTCACCGCAAATCACACAGTTAGATAGCAACAGATCTGAGAGTCAGACCCTGAGATAATGGGGAAGGAGTTGGAAGGGGTATCAGGACTTTTTGTTTTATTTTTAGCAAAATAGAGAAAATTAAGGTTATAGTCACACTGAAAATAGCCACAGGTAACAAGGTTTGTTTATACTTCTATGAAATATTTTTAAAGGAAAATGTCATTAGCATTTTTAAATGACATAAAATATTGGGTTCCACATAAATAGTTTCAGAGGTTCTGATGCAAAGGAATGACATATGTCCATCATTCCTACTGGCCAAACAGTCAAACATTTATTAAGCAAACATTTATTAATATTCTAGCACTTTCGAGGTATTGTCCTAGGGAAAGTGTCCATAATTCTCTCCTAACAGTAATTTTGTACAATGCATAGTCTGTTTTGTTCTTTTGATGACAACAATGCCAATTTTTCATCAAATGTTTGTCCATGATGGCTTGCTTAAAGGACAAAATTGCCCCAGTTTGCAGTTTTCCCCCTTTCTACATCATTTGTTTCTGGTTCTTTCTAATCAAGGTAAGTTTGCCGTTGCCCACCACAGTCATCAGTTACAGCTCAGAAATTCCTTCCATCAAATAGAGATTTTTCTTGTAATTGCATTTGTTATTGAAGGATTTGATTGAGAGGACATAATAGTTACCTTCAAGTTTTTAAAGGTCCATCACATGGAAGAGGGATTAAATTTGTTTTGCTTGGCTCCAGAGGGAGCAAGCAAAGACACAGATTTCAGCTTGATACAAGAGTTAAATGTACTGCCTTAAGAAATAATGGTTCTCTATAACTAGAATTATTCCACTGGAGTGTGCCTAACCACTTGTCAGGGAAGTGTAAAAGGCATTAATGGGCAGCTATACATTGGCCAAGATGATCTTTGAAGTCATTCAATTCAACAAACATTTATTAAGCATCTACTATGTCCTAGAAGTTAAGGTACCAAAAAAAGTCCTTGTTTTTAGGGAGTTTATGTTCTGACTGGGATTAGAGGATAACATCTAGTGACTCTGGCCCATCTACTCTGGGGTCCTTGTGCAGTATTTATAACGACCCAGCCCCTTGACTGATGGGATCCTCCCCTGCTACTGCAGTTTCCTAATTGACATACAAGGGCTCAAGTTCCCTAGTCCTGTACAGCCGGGAACTACTTCTGCCTCTGTGGGGCTGATTTGCTGTCTGACCAACCCTTCAACTAAGAGTCATGGAAAGGGGGGACCTACCCTGACCCTCTTTTGGACCCTATATAAACCCTCTTCTCCTTCCCAAATTTGCCCATGTTTTTATATGCTGAATGAACCTGCTCGTTTTACCCACATCCAGTCTCTCAGGTTTTTATAGCACCAGTCCTAAAGGTAACTCCAAAACATCCCGCAGGACCACCTTTGATATGCTTGACCTCTGCCACTGCATCAGGACGCTCTAAGTTTATAAACCATTGCCCAGGATAGGGCTCTGAACCTCTCAGTAGCCCCAGAAACCTCCCCAGATTAGGGACTATAAAGAGCAAGAGTTGGGAGCATGAGCCCCATGTCCTGAGGGGAGAAACTTACTGTTTCTCTTATTGATACCCAAACAAGGACTAGTGGCTTGTCCTGAACCTCAAAAACTTAGGTTCCCCTACCCCTAACCACACCTCAGCATCATAGGCACAGCCAATAAGACAACATATAAACAAATATAAATTTTACATTGGTAACTAGTTACATTGGTAACTATAGTGTGTATAATATAGACACAGAGTCAAGAAAAACCAAGTTCAATGCCTGCCTCAGACACTTACTAGCTATGCGACCTTGGACAAGTTACTTAACCTATATCTGCCTCAGTTTTCTCAGCTATAAAATGGAGATAATAATAATATGTATTTCCCAGAGTTTTTGTGAGGATAACATGAAATATCATTTTTGAAGTACTTTGCAAACTTTAAAGAGCTATTGAAATGCTAACTATCATAAAGGGAATGCAAAGTATTTGGAGGTTTGTCATGTGGGAGAGGGGTTAGATATATTATTTTACTTGACTCCAGAGGGCAGAACTAGGTAGAAGTTGGATAAAAGAGGGAGAAAAAGCAAAAAATGAGAGGATTAGGAAGTGTCTCAAGAAGATGGAACCTGAACTGTGTTTTGAAGTGCACTAAAGATTCTAAGAGATAGTGAAGAGAGGGTGCTCCAAACATGAGGGATCGCTTGGGCAAAGGCATGGAGGCAAGATATACAACGTCAAGTGTGGGAAACACTAGCAGTCGAATTAGGGTGAATGGAGAGCACATGAATAGCATTGATATGAAATAAAACTAGGAAGATATGTGGGAAACCTATTTTGAAGGGCCATCTATGCAAGGTTGAGGATTTTTTTTTTGATCCAAGAAGTAATTTATACGAAATCATTGGAAATTTTTTTGACGGTGGGGTGGGGTGAATAGGTGACATAAGAACATTAATGTTTTAGGAATAATATTTAGCAGCCATGTGACGAAGGTAGAGAGTGGATGGATACAAGGAGACCAATTAAGAGACAATGATGGCCTGACTACAGTAGTCAGAAAATCCAAATCTGATGTTTGAAGATTCCAAGATTTTATTTGTAATTTGCATCAAGAAATCATAAAAGGGCAACCAATCCTTAATCTATTTATTTCCATTTCATCTAGAGTGATTTCTGTGATGATGCTATGGACAACTCGAAATACTGTGCTAGGCACCAATTGAAGAGACATGGGCTGTTGCTTAAACACTATTAGCTATTAATAGAATAAAGAAATGATGTTTTCTATGCCGGGTCTGCATTTCACCTAACTTTAATTATATGTTGCTTTGCTGAATGTATTTCACTTGCAAGTGTCAGAAAACACAAACAGCCCATGACAGCAAATATGTAAGCTGGGGATTTACACTTTCTTTTTGTTTTCCCTCTGGAGGACATCCAAGGCTTCCTGCAGGGACTCAGTGGGAGGAAAGATGCTAATTAAAGGTGAAAAAGTGAATGAGATGCTCAGTAAGATTATTTTGGTCAACATTCAAAATATATAATCTTTTACTCTCTGTCTTGGAGACAGGAAGGTCTATCTATCTTATTTTAGAGAAGCTACTACCCTAATAACCAAATATTTTGATAAGCATGCTCTTTGATCACAAAAAGTCGCAGTAGAATAGTGCTTTGTCTGTGTCCTTAGAAAATATGTACCATGAAAGCAGAGCTATGAGTTTTCTCCATACAATAAATTGTTCAGTTTTCTAGCGCAAGCACCGACACTTTTTTTTTAATTTAATTTTAACTATCATTAATGACCCTCAGTTTTCCTGTCTATAAAATAAAAGGTTTGGACTATACAATCTCTTTTAGATTCAAATTAATGATCCTATGACCCTGCTAAATTGTACTATATGCTTCCATGTTTTCTTTAACTGAGGATGTTAAATTTAATTCCATTCAATTTGACAAACATTTATTAAAACCCTAGTTTGCAGAAGATTATGTGGCATTAATTTTTTTTTCTAGCAAACAAATAGCAAGGAAAAAGTTCTGTAACATCTGGGTCCTTTAGTGATGATGATGTAGATGATATAGATATGATCTACTATGGAATGTTGCTCATGAATGTCTGTTACCTGTTCCTTAATGACACCCTCATCAAGGATGCTGATACACATGTGGTTATGATCATAAAAAATTCTATTGGAGCACAGGATATAGCTGTAGACCTTAGAGGTCATTGAGTCTAAGCCCCTCATCTTAGAGATGAACTGCTTAATTCCTATTTTATATAGCAACAGTGGAAAAGCAGTGGAATAAAGGAGGTCATCAAAGAAATGTCTGAATGAAGTTTGAAGTGAGCTTCTTTCGAGTCAAGAGCAAGGGATGTTTAATAAGCAGTGCATTCAATCCATTGGTTGACTTGTGATATCAAGAGAAGGTGAGAATGACCGCCAACAAACTGAATAGACTGCTCTGACTCACACACAGACAAGAGCAACACCATTGGAGGGGACATTTACATCAATGAGCTCAAAGATCCATTTAGCATTTGAATATGTGTTGAACTCTATTCTGAAAGTTAGAAATATAGATGCCTTTGAGATGCCTAATGCCTATGGCCTACTAAAGGGCATAAGTATAAGTGTACAGAAATGAGGTTTGAACTAGAGTATGATGTAACATGGCGGAGCTAGGTGGTGTAATGGATAGAGTGCCAGGCCTGAAGTCAGGAAGACTCATCTTCCTGAGTTCAAATGCAGCCTTAGACACTTACTAGTTGTGTGACCCTGGGCAAGTCACTTAACCCAGTTTGCCTCTGTTTCCTCATCTGCAAAATGAACTGAAGAAGGAAGTGATAAACAACTCCAGTATCTCTGCCAAGAAAACCCTACTGGAGTCACGGAGAGTAGGACATGACCAAAAAACAGCTGAACACATAATGATGGAGCATAGGGAAAGCACAGTCAAAGTATGCTAGGAAGATTTGGCAAGGGAGAAATTAGATTCAACTAGAGGAGTCAGAAGAGACCCCATGAAAAAGGTGACATGTGAGTGTACTTGAAGGAACAGAAGGATTTTTACAGGCAAGGATGAAGCAGGGGTATGTTCCAGGTATGAGAAAAGGCTTGTGCTAAATAAACAAAAATGAGAGAGGCCAGGGTGAGTGAGAAAATTGTTAATTCAACCTGGCTGAAACAGGGTATGCAAGAGAGTAGTGAGTATTCAAACAAGAGGTAGATGATGGCGGGGTGTCAGGTAACATTTTGTTTATTATATTAGGCTCCCCAGGAAATCTCTGAAGACTTCTGAACAGAGGGGTGACCAGGCCAAATATGGCCCTAAGATGGATGATTTGTTTTGGCAGGCAGAATGAAGAGAGGAGAGACGAGAGACCTGTCTAACAGTTAAGAGGATATTTCCATAGTCCAAGAGAGAGGTGATGATGGTGTAGACTAAGGATGAGTTGAAATATCTACTGATGGATAAAGTATTAAGAGATTTGTTAAAGTATTGAATTAAAATAGTAGCATGTTATTTTTCAACCATCTAAATCTCGATAACCTTTAGGTGACCTTGGTTAGAATTATTCTTAAGTCTTGCAGCAGGAAAGAGCTGCCTGTATCCATTCCATTTGGATGTTCTTTTCTAAGGACTAGAAATAATCCTTCCTTATTCAAATGCAAGGAAAGAGATGGCAGTGCTTTTTATCACCTCCTTAGTTTTAAATGAGTTTTACCACATTGTTTTACTACCAGTAATTAGGAGTTGGTTTTATGGAGGGAAAGGAAAATACCTTTTCCAAACAAAACATTAGTTCTATGTAACCTTCTTGGTTCTCCCCCATAAAACTTGAGAGGAAGCTATGGGTAGACATAAAGGAGGACAGCTCGTAACATTGGGCCTATTGTCCACTTCTGTTACAGATAATAAAGCTACTTGGTGCTTACATTTCAGATCCTCTGTTTCTTATCTAAACCGTGTCTTCTTGAAAGCACCCATAGTTATGACTTTAGTGGGATTCTCTTGGCATAGCCCTGGTCATTCCAAAAACCTTTCCTGTCTACTAGGGATATGATTGGTCCTCATTTCATCTCACTGTGCAAATCATCACTTTTCTCCCCTTAGAATGAATGAAAAAAATATTTATTAAGCATTAATGTGTAAAAGCACTATGCTGAGTGCTGGAAATATAAAGACAAAGTCAAACTCCATATGGCAGTCAGGAGAGGAAGTGTACACACTGAAATGCACTCAGACAAAGATGGATGATGTCAATCTTTGGGTCAAAATGATTATAGAGGGATGAAAGGAGTCAAATCCGAGGGTGAAATTAAAGCCCTTGTTGTCCTCCAGTCATTTCAGTGTGTACAACTTTTCATGACCCCAATTGGGATTTTCTTGGCAAAGATATAGAACTGGTTTGCCATTTCCTTCTCCTACTCATTTTGCAGTTCAGGAAACTGAGGGAAAAGGGTTAAATGACTTGCCCAGGATCACACTGCTAGTAAGTGTCTAAGGCCATGTTTGAATTCAGGTCTTCCTGACTTTATGCCCAGTGCTCTATTCTGCCAGGTTACTTAGCTGCACCAAAATTAAGGCTGGAGGGTTCCAAGTGAGGAGAAACCAGAGAATATTTGGGGTGAGGAGTATCTATATGTTCCTTAGTGGAATAAAGGGAAATAAAAAATATTTTGGATTAACAAATTTTGGATTAAAAACCCCAAAGAAGAATTATGTGTGTACTTTAATAAACAGCAGAGAGAATAAAGATCTTTCAGTACAGAGTTTTATTGTCATCTTATTAAATTAAGAAATGGAACATGTAGGATAAATCTTGGGGTAGAAAGAATGCTAACACATTACCATAGGGGGCCTTTGAATCCCATTCTATCCAGAGCCATAAAAGCCTCACTCCATTGGGATGTTTCAAAACCAAGTTTCTCAAAGACTTGGAAAACATAATGCAGGGGGCTACACTAGTCTGAGGTAGCAGATTGGATAACCCTGCTGGCACTGCTGCTCCATTAATTTCTTGGCTTCTCAAGATGTGGGAAGATGCCCCCTCAAGCAGTTAAGGAATATGAAGGTTGCCAAGTGCTGGACAGATCACGCCCATATGCTACTCTAGGTCACTTCACTGACTCTGCCATCTTCCAAAGACCTTCCAACTTGTGCCCTTCAGGCTTGAAAGCACATTCTGTCCCTTTGAGTGTGGTTTCTTACCCTAGGGTCTGTGCCCTTAAAAAAAAACAACAACTCTGTTTCAATATAACCAATTCAATATAATCATTGGCATCTCTACATTTTTTTATTTTATTCATTTAATAAATTATTCTACTGGGTTTATTGGCTTTGCCAGACCGTCAGAGGGACCCATTACACTCAGAAGGTTGCATACCTCTGCTGTCAAAGTAGATCTCCCTTTTCACCTTTACCAAGTTTAGGAGTATTTGGTACTTCACTTGCAGACACTATTATCATAATATCAAGGTCCTTAAGTTTCGAGAAGGGTTGGTGTCTTGGGAGTCATTTCCTGGGGTTTGCTTGGCACTAAAATGTTATGGAGTTAAATACAAAGAAATATGGACCACTCCTGCATAACACCAACAGAGATGTTGAAAGTAGATGCTTGGAAAACCAGAAGGCTTGTGGTCAGGAAGTGTGCTAAGTTACTGCTCAGAAAGCCTAGGCTTCTCCAACATACTCAGGAAGACAAAATGATCCATTTGTCATAGGCCTTTTCCTCTCACAACTCAGCGAGGACAAAAGAGATTTCCCAAATGAACCCTCTCACCCAGTAGGTACTATCATCATCGAAACTAAATTATTCAATCACCTTTTTTTCTGTTTGACCTTGTTTAGAAATGTTCTTTTTACTATTCAATAAGTTCAAATTAAAGAAAAATAAAAGAAGCACTTATTTTTAATCCCAATCATTGGAACTATAATTACTATGTGGAATTATATATTGTCTTAGACTGGAGAGTTTAAACCCTCTATACAAAGCCTTCCCTGATTCATCCAGTTATCCATGCTCTCTTTTATCCCTCAAATTACCTTATGTTTACTTAATACATATTTTGTATTTATTTGTTCAAGTATATGTTGTTTTCCTCAATAGAATATAAATTCCTTAAGGTCAGAGACTGTCATTTCTATTTTTTTAAAATTCACAACCCCTAGCAAACATTAAAAGTTTAATAATTTAATGCTTGTCAAATAAATATCTAGACTTATTTGAAGATATTTTATCTCAAGAATAAAGGTGCTGCTCTGGTAGTGGAGTCAAAAAAAGAGCTCAGTGGGGCTCTCCCAACATTCCCCTCCAAACAACTTTAAAATGGCATCTCAAATTGAATTCTGAAGTGGCAGAGTCAATAAAAGGTTGAGTGAGACGTTCTTCCAGCCCAACATAACTTAGGAGGTTGAAAAAAGAAATCTGGGACACAGAGGTAGAGACTGGCCCAGAGTCCACATGGATGAAACCCCAGTGCTGGGCCTAGGTGGTGGTGACTTTGTGTCAGTTCATGTAAGACTTTCCAAGCTTTTCTGAAAACATCTGGTTTGTCACTTCTTCTAGCACAGTAATATTCTATTTCAATCATATACCATAACTTGTTCAGCCATTCCTCAGTTGATGGGCATCCCCTCGATTTCTAATTCTTTGCCACCACAAAAAGAGCTGCTATAAATATTTTGGTACAAATCAGTTCTTTTCCTTTTTAAAAAAATTCTTTGGGATACAGACCTAGCAGTGGTATTGCTGGATCAAAGAATATGTAGAGTTTTATAGCTTTTTGGGCATAGTTCCACATTGCTTTCCAGAATGATTAGATCAGTTCACAGCTCTACCAACAATGCATTAGTGTCCCAGTTTTCCCACATCCCCTCCAACATTTATCATTTTCTTTTTTTTTTGTCATATTAGCCAATATGATAGGTGGTATCTCAGAGTTATTTTAATTCGCATTTCTTTAGTAGTGATTTAGAGCATTTTTATACGACTATATATCATTTTGAATTCTTAATCTGAAAGCATTCTGTTTATGTCCCTTGACCATTTAGCAATTAGGGGAATAATTATAGTCTTATAAATTTAACTCAGTTCTGTATATTCAAGAAATGAGGCCTTTATCAGTGATACTTGCTGTAAATTTTTTTCCCATGGTTTTTTGCTTTCTAATTTTGTTTGCATTGGTTTTGTCTGTACAAAAACTTTTGAATTTTACATAATAAAAAATATCTATTTTACATTTTGTAATGCTCTCTGTATCTTATTTGGTCTTAAATTCTTCCTTTATCCATAGATCTGACAGATAAACTATTTTATGCCCTCCTAATTTATGCCCTCCTAATGCATGTGGTGTCACCCTTTATTTGTAATCATGTATGGAAATGTTTTGCAATGACTTCACATATATAATTGATATAAAATTCCTTGCCTTCTTAAAGGGGAAGGAGGGTCAAGAAAAAGAAAATTTAGAACTATTTTTTAAATGAATGTTAATTTTTTACATGTAATTGGGAAATATTTAGTGAAATAAAAGATTTTTAAAAGTTTAAAATAAAACAGGGCACTAATAAAAAAAATCATTAGTGTTAAGTCACTTTGTTGTTGTTATCCAGTTATTTAAGTCATATCCAACTCTTCAGGACCCCATTTGGGGTTTTCTTGGCAAAGATATAGGAGTGTTTTGCCATTTCCTTGTCCAGTTCATTTTACAGATGAGGAAACTGAAGCAATTAGGGTTAAGTGACTTGCCCAGGGTCACATAGATAGTAAGTGTCTGAGGCCAGATTTGAATTCAAGTGTTCCTGAATCCAGGCCCAGATTCACTGAGCCACTGACATGGGTATAACTTAATGGCTATCAGAAGGAAATGGGGCTATCCCCTAGAAATGCATAGAAATGCAAATTATTGAACACTAATCGAGATAATACAAAAGTTTCCCCATGGATAACCAAAGATTACTTATAAGTAACCTTTGCATTATCTTGATATCAGTATGGATTAATACCTAGGTTAATAACAGGTTCACATATAGAGACCATTTCCAGGGTAGTAGAGAATTTTACCTCCTTTTGCTTAGGCTGGGCATTGCAGGAACTCTGCTCATGAATGCTAATGATATTATAATGAAAATAACAAGCAACATCTGTGTAGACCAATTAAAGCAATTAGATAAGTACAGGTTTCTTTTGTGTTACCCTTGGATCTGAAGATGTAAAGGAGAAAGAGATTGGGCATATCCCTTTATAAACCTTAAATCACTATGGTTTATAAATGAGTTCATAATGTTGTTCTGTGCTTTGGACTCTATGATACATCACTAGCATATTTTTTTTTCAAAACTTTCCTTGAGGTTTTCAATTTTTCTTCTCTAGAAACGAAAGAGGGGAGTGTTAGTTGCTATATCACATGCACCACCCCACCCTAGTTTTTTTCAAGTATTACTTTCTTGCAGGCAACCCACCAAGATAGATAAATTATTTTATAAATCTCTTTTGCTCAAACAATTCAAACCACATTTCTTTGCAAGTGTGCCTTGGACATGTCTCCTTCACAGATGGATGGCTTTTGGCCTTCCCACAAACTCCTCAGGTACAAAGTCAATTCTATCACGGCCCTTGAAGAACTGGATAAATCATGAATAGTCTTGTTAGGACTGAGCATTCTGAACCTCCAACATATTTGCATGGTGCCAACAGTCTCAAATGAAGCTAGAAGTCCTTGACTCACTTAGGTTGGGTATGTGGGTATAACAGTGCTGGTTTTAAAATAATTGTACTCATAGTAATCATGAATCAAAAAGTATTTATGTGTAAGTATTCAGACAAATTCTCACTCTGACAGACCTCATTTCAGGAAGACAGCCTTTTTTTAGCTCTATGTCAGGATCACAAGTATATGCAAGTCTACAATGCAGAATAGAGTTGATCAGGAGAAAAATCATGGGAGGTAAGCCACATTTTTAGTAAACCACAAGTTTTTGATGTATTTAAAGTTTTGATAGCTTAGCTGCTGTCAGATCTTCTATTAATTCAAATCTTCAAAGTGGAATTTGAGAGATCCTTGCCATCTGGCAAAGATATTTTGGGTCCAGAGCCCTTAAAGAGTTTAGAAAAGAAACTTAGTTTATGGAAAAAAAAGTGTGAGAAAGCCTAGAGTAGATGGACATTTACTAGATGCAAGACCAGGGACAAATCACCTATCCTCTCAACCTCTATTTCTTGTGCATAAGATAGGACTAATAATACTTCTACTACTTGTTCCACAGGATTGCTATGAAAAAAAGAAGTGTTTTGCAGAGAATGAATTTGCTATTGTGCTGGCCCTGAAGTTCAGATACTGCCTCTGACACTGATCAGTGGTTAGCCATTGTGAAGTAAAGTCATCTCCTTGAACTTGTTTCCTCATCTGTAAAATTGGTATAGTACCTGTGCTTCCCAGGATATCATATGTGAGGCTCAAATGTAAAACATTTTGAAAACATTAAAGCCCTATTTGTATCAGTTATTATTATTAAACCATAAAAAACCTTGCATAAATGTAGAGCTGTTTTTAATTTTCTTGAGTGCCTAAAACTAATTTTGAAAAGGGAGCCAAAAATAGGCATAAATGGATCACATTTTGTTTTGATAAATGGCAGCTTTAACATTTTTCTGGTTCATTGAATCAGCAGTAGATGTAGTACCATCTACAAGGTGAAATAAGCTAAAAGGGAGCAAGTTAAAAGTGTCTTACAACTGTCCACACCACAAAGGATACACTAAAAATCAACTTTTAATGATTCAATTGCAGTGATCCTCTCTGGTGGTAGAGGAAATGTTTCCCATACTGTCTAGGGTATCTTTGTTAAATTAACTGGGTTTTTGGCATTTGGTGAATTTCTTTGACTGAAGAAGATGAAATCATAGAATGTCAGAGCATCAGTGGTGACAGATCATCCCAGAGGTGGGGAACCTGTAACCTCGAGGCCACAAGTGGCCTTCTATGTCCTCAACTGCAACCCCTTGACTGAATCCAAACTTCACAGAACAAATCCTGTCAATAAAAGGATTTGTTCCATAAAACTTGGAATCAGTCAAAAGGCCACACCCAAGGACCTAGAAGGCGACATGTGGCCCCACAGCCTCAGGTTCTCCACTCCTGACTAACACTTCATTTTGCAGATGAGGAAAATGGGAACTATGGAGGCAAAGAGACTCACCCAAGGGGTATATTGGAATGTGGTGACACAGAGTGAACTAGAACTGAGACCTGAGTTTCCTGGTCTAGTATTCTTTGGACTTGTCCTATATATACCCAAACCATCATGCTGCCTTTCTAACAGTCAATGAATTAGTGTTCATTCCATCAACAGAATTCAAAATTGAATTGTAGAATCTTAGATTGAAAAAGACCTTACCTCGTTTGATTTGGTCTACAAATTTGCAGGGATGGTAAATGGAGCCATAGGGCAATTGATTATAATGACCTTCACTGTTTCCAAAGTTAGAGGTGAAAAATGAGGTGGGGATTAGATCAAAGATGGGGATGGTATGGCATGAAGATGATGAGAGCAACATCATGGTGGGTCTGGGTCAGGTTATTTATGGATAATTTTCACCAAATGGATTTCAGGGTACTAAAGTGAGATCTAGAGATGCTGTCAACTACCCCTTCCTCCTGGCTACTCTCTCAGTTCTTTAGTTTTCTTAACACTACTCTCACTTTCAGCTTCTCCTGTCTGTCTTACTTTTCTTCTCATTCTCGTTTGCTGGATCATCATTCTTCTTCTCACTAAGTGTGCACAAGACTGTCCTAATCTCTCTTTTGTCTTCTCCCTATGCTATGCCCTTTGGTCACCTCAGTGATTCCCATGATTTCCCCTGTCATAGCTGTGGAAATGACTCCCATATCTAAATATTCTAATCTCTCTCCTGAGCTCCTACTCCATATTACCAACTTCCTGCTGAGTATCTTCAACACAAAGTCGATGAGGCCTTTTCTGATCTCCCTACCTCTCATTGTTAGTGCTCTCTTCTTCTAGAAGCACAAGGCCTGGCCCATAAACACTTAATAAATGTTTTATCTTTCATCGTTCATGCATTGAAATGTAAATTCCACAAAGTCTGTACTTTGCATTTACTGTTCTGCATACACTGTATTTACTGATCTGCATACATGCCTTTCTCCACTAACTGCAAGAATCTAATTTCCTTGAATACCAAAATACTGTTTCAATTTTGTCTTTGAAATTCCCAGTCCAATTGAAATCTTCACAGAGTAGGTGATTAATAAATGTCTGTAGAATTTATTTGAATGAGCCTGATATGACAGAACATTGGTGAAGAGGTTGCTAGCTATGGCTAATTTTCAAATTCATGCATTTATGAATGTGTGTCTAGGAAGTGGATCAAGTACAGACCCCAGCAACCCAGTAAGATCATTTCTGTTAGGGAGCCAGCCAAAGAGGCAGGTGGTTCTTTGTAGTTACTTCTCCTTTTCAGGATAGCAAAGCTTCAGACAGTTGGCTTCAGGGCAGGATATACATCTACCCTTTTCTTTAAGTTTTTGTCTGGGTCTGTAATTCATTTGGTCAATTTATTGCTTGTTGACAATTGGGTTGGTTTTGATGCAAAAACACACAACCACTGGATCCAACTTTCTAAATGGGAAATATAAATACTGGGGTTTTACTCCTGTCCCATAAAGCATACACTCCCTAAATCAACCACAAAATCCGTGGGAGAACATGAAACATTCACTCCTCTGAGCAGTCAGAACCTTTTAAAATAAAAGGCAGCTGGGTCTAGTGGAGAGTGCCCTGGAAACAGAGCCCAAAAGATCCAATTTTAATATCCCTAGTAAATTTACCCTTAAGTAGCTCAGAAAATTTCTTCTCTTTCTGGGCCTCAGTTTTTTCAGCAGTAATCATAATAATAATTGTAATTATAATAATAGTTAGCATTTCGATAGTGATTTAAGATTTACAGAGTTGAGAAGATGGCAGAGTAGGTCAGAAAATTCCAAGCTCTCAAGATTTTCCCCCACAAGAGATAAAATCGCACCTCAGGGCAAACATAGAGTGGAAAGAAAAAATGAATAAGAGGAGCGGCAGAACAGAAGTTCTTCTGGGAAAATTGGAGAAAATCTGAAGAAAAATTCCAGGATGAGGTTTGGTCCCTGTGAAGAGTAAATACCTCCAGGCTAGGGACCACTTAAACAACAAGCAGCAAGCCCTGGGGTTAGCTGGGTTAGAAGAATGCCTTGGCCCAAGCCATAGGAACTTTTACCCTGGAACAGTGGGGGGGAGTTGAGCATCTGAGCCAGGGAAGATTGAGGGAACCTATGCTAATAAGGAGGGTCCTACCCAGCTGTGCTATGGAGATGCAGCAGGGTGTGGGTGGGGGGGAGGGGGGAGAAGGAACCCACGAAACTGGTGAGTGCAGAAGCAGTGGGGCAGGGATGCCTCTGGCTGGAGAAGATGAAATCATAGAATGTCAGAGCATCAGTGGTGACAGATCATCCCAGGGGTGGGGAACCTGTAACCTTGAGGCCACATGTGGCCTTCTATGTCCTCAACTGCAACCCCTTGACTTACAGTAGGCTGGAGGTCTTGGTTTCAGTTCCAGGCTAGAGGGGAGAATTGAAGAAGGATGTCAGGAAATAGGCACCATCCTCCACACCCCAGGATTAGAGGTGGTTGTAAAAACAAAGCTACTACAAATAAAAATACTACAAATAAAAAAAAAAAATCCACAGGCAAAGGAGAAAGAAGTCAACCATAGAGAGTTACTATGGGAATAGAGAAGACTGAGGTTCAAATTCAGAGGAAGATATTGAAGGAAAGAAACCCTCTTTTACCCTAAAGAGTAATGTCAAATGTCACCTGCCAAAAAAAAAATTCATAGGAGAACTTTAAAAAGACTTTTAAAATCAAATGAAAGAGACTGAGGAAAAACTTTTTAAAAAAATCCAAGAAAAACAAGATTATGAAAAGAAAGTCAATGAATTAGAAAAGGAGATCCAGAATCTTAAGGAAGAAAATGACTCCTTGAAAATTCAGATTGGGCAAGGGGAAGCTAGCAAAGTTATGAGAGATCAAGAAACAATAAAACAAAATATAAAGAATGAAAAAAGTAGAAGAGAACATGAAACATCTCTTAAGAAAAACAATTGATCTGGAGAATAGATCAAGAAGAGAAAACTTAAGAATAATTGGACTACCTGAAAGCTATGATCAAAACAAAGAATCTTGATACAATAATATAAGAAATTAAAGAAAATTATGCTGAAGAATTAGAACAAGAGGGGAAAGAAGAAATAGAAAAAATCCAACTGAAATCACCAGCTGAAAGAAATCCTATGAGGAAAACCCATAGGAATATTATTGTCAAATTCTGCAACCCTTAGCTAAAGGATAAAATATTGTAAGCCTCAAGATAAAAAAATTTAAATATGGAGATGCCACCATTAGAATCACACAACACCTACCAGCAGCGACACTAAAAGACCACAGGTCTTGGAACAATATATATCAAAGAGCAAAAGAACTGGGGTTCCAGCTAAAAATATCATACCCAGCAAAGCCAAGCATAACACTCCAATGAAATAAAATGGATATTTAATGAATTATCAGACTTTCAGGACTTTGTTAAAAGAAACATGAACTTAACAGAAGATTTAACACACAAGAGCCAAGAGAAATGTAAGTCAAAAAAATTTAAATAGAAAAAAAAAAAAACAAGTAATATCTCATTTGAGTTTTACAACAACCCTGGAAGGTATATATTACTATTAACTCCATTTTAAAGATGAGGGGACTGAGGCAGGAAGAGGTTAAGTGATTATAAAATGAGAGGTTGAGATTAGGTCCTCTATCTCTAAAATCCTGTCTTCCTTAAATCTAATTCTATAGATTACAGCCTTTGTTTTAAAAAATGGCTACTATGTATTGATGCAAGTCTAATATAAAAACACATGTTAAGCCTTTATTTCCTTCATAATAGACAGTGGAGCAGTCACACCATGTAATCTGAAAGCACATTGCTCTTCCTGTCCTCTTATTTGGTTTGCTTGTTAGTTGTTTGGCAGCCATACAAAGTCTTCAGAACAGAGAGCTGCAGAGCTAAGCATGATCATGTAATCGATCAGTTTCCTAAGAGTTGATTTTTAAAAAGCAGCAGGACTCTAGTAGGACCATAGGACATAGAACTTAAAGGGAATTCAGAAGGGATCTAATCCAATCACTCCCCCATTTTATGGATGAGGAATCTGTGGCTCAGAGAGATCAAGTGCCCAAATAATATCCATTATGCCATTCAGAATTCCCAGGATGTAATTATTTCAACTGGATTGGATGGCTCAAGCAAGGCAATATGGTGTAGAAATATCTACTGGAGCTGGTATCAAAGGACTTGGGTTCTAGACTCACCTAAGACTCTTATCTGCTATGAGATTGTAGGCCAATCACTTACCATCTTTGAGCCTAAATTTCCTCGTCTATAAAATGAAGGTGACAATACTTGCACCAAGAAGCAGAGTGGAGTAGCAGATAGAGAGACAACCTCAACTGAGACCCAGGTTCAAGTCCTGCTTCTGGCACAGACAGACTGCGTGAGCATTGATCTGCATTGATAGAGGAGATTTTTGTTTTTGTTTTTGTTTTTGTTTTTTTACTGAGAGCTCCCTACACCAATGAAAGCACAGGTATGGGAAAATATATCTATTCCTCCCTTTCCTCCTCCTTATCCTTTTTCTCCTTCTTTTCCTTCTCCTTTCTCTTTCTCCTCATCTACCTCATCTGCCTCCTCTTCATTCTCCTCATTCTTCTTCTTCTTTTTCTTCTTCTTCTTCTTCTTCTTTTTCTTTTTTCTTTTCCTCCTCCTCCTCCTCCTCCTACTACCACTACTACTACCACTACTGTTGCTGCTAATGCTGCTGCTATCTCACAAAATTATTATTGAAAAAGCTATTTGCAAAATGTAAACTGCTATAGAAATGTGAGCTTTTAATGCTGGATAAAATATCATCATAGTGATTTTTTTCAAAATTCATTTCCCTTTTCTCCCTCTGGGGGAATGAGGGAGAATCAATGGCCAACCTGTGCACTATACTGATGTCTTAACAATATCAAGAGAGTGTCATCATAAACAGATGTCGAAAAGGACCCTCCCTGGGATAAAATTCTGATAAGATATGGACAAGAGCGGGGCAGCTAGGTGGCACAGTGGATAGAGCACCGGCCCTGAAGTCAGGAAGACCTGAGTTCAAATCTGGCCTCAGACCAAACACTTGACATGTACTAGCTGTGTGACCTTGGGCAAGTCACTCAACCCGAATTGCCTCACCAAAAAAATAAATAAATAAATAAACAAACAAAAAAAAGGATATGGACAAGAGTTGCAACAGATGGTTAGACATGGATGGGTTATGAGCTAGATGAATTGCCTATATTAATAAGATAATAAACTCATTTGAAAGGTTTTTGTAACACTAGATCAGTAAGGCTTTTAAGTCCCTTTTTAGCCTTGACCATTGAGAATGAAACTTTCAGATCTGTGTGGGCTATGTTAATATTTGTTCCAACATGATCACAGATTGTTAAGTCCGTTCATTTTATGGATGAGGAAACTGTCACATTTCAAAAATTCAGGGTATTAATTACAGTAGAAATGCTTAGAAACTATGGCATATAGATTCAAGCTGCTTGGGCAGGACCTACATATCTGACTTTAAAACAGTGATATCCATGTAACACCCTTCTAAGGCCATTTCCCAAACTCACACTTAGATTGGATTCCTAGAAGGCAATGACTTCACTGGGGTTCTAGAAATAACCCTAAGAGGTTGAGGTTTCTAGTATCCTGTGCTTTGCATTGATAATCAGTCAATAGCATCAATTAGCTTTTAGGGGAAAAAGTATTTATTAAGAACATATAGTAAGAATAGTTGATACAAAAATAATCCCCTTTTACCCTGGGTAGAGTGGGCTAAAAAAAACACACACAAAACCAAAACCAAAAAACCTACAAAGGTAGTAAGATACACATATGAGAAAAAGTAGGAATATACAAACTCAGAATTCCTAGTTCTTAGGAACTTTTTCCCTTTGTATAGGCCTCATAAAATTCCCCTTGAGAGTAGTTCTCTTCTGATCTTCAAGCCTGACTAGTGCCTTTGTAGGGTCCATGTCTGGCACTTATATTGTGAGTGGTCATTATCCCTGAAGCTCTCTTACTTTGGTGTGTCCTACAGCTTCCAATGCAAATGTATCAGTCAGCTACTGTTACTTTGGAGACACATATATCAATGCTGATGGAAGTCCAAACATTCTGACCTTTAAAGATAAATTGGGGGAAGAGTGGAGAGAGAGAGGCAGAGAGAGAGAGAGAGACAGAGAGAGAGACAGAGAGAGACAGAGAGATAGACGTGGAGAGGGAGAAGGGGTGAGGAGGATAGAAAGAAAAAAAGACAGAGAGACAGAGACAGACAGAGAGGGAGAGGGGGTGGGGGAAAGGGAAAGAGAGAAAGAGAGAGAGAGAGAGAGAGAAAGAGAGAGAGAGAGAGAGAGAGAGAGAGAGAGGAAGCTCTGCCATCCTGAAATGGGCAATTCCTTTTCAGAGGTCCTTCAACGCTCTGCCATCCTGAAATGGGCAATTCCTTTTCAGAGGTCCTTCAACACTGGATTCAACCACCCATTGATAAGTGACTATGAACTAACTTGCTGTTTTTATACGAAATCCAAGGGCATGTTAGCCAAATGTGTAGTTCAGTTAATCACAAGATATTTCCTGTGTGGTGTTACCTATCTTTACTCATTCACTAAAATTGTTTCTCTCAAATTGATCAGGGATTTGATCATAACTAGTTCATGCTTTTGGTTGATTGATTCAATACAGGTATCTAGATCTTTCGTCATTAGTTTCGATAATAGTGGAACAACCTCACCACCACCTTCTTACACAACTTTTGGCGTATATAAAACAAAATCAAATAAGGTAGTGTTTGCCCCTAAAGCAGGCTTATTTTGCCTATTTGTCCTGCATAAGGTGAATTCAACAGAAGAAAATAATCAAGCGAACCATAGGTCAGTTTCCTAAAGCCAAATGTTTTACGAATGGAGCCTCCCTTCTTGACTGTCAGTTGTTACACTTGACTCAAATAATTTCCTTGGTGTGTAGACATGGTGCTCTTCTTTGGAATAGTCATAACTGTGAGAAAAATAAGCCAGTTCTTCATGTGTGCCTTGGGCTAATTTTAGACAAGATTTTGTGACTAAACATGAAGGGATTAACCCTGTTTTATATGAGAAAACAAGTAACATGAAGTTTTCAGAGTTCTTTTATCTTCAGGCTATAATAAAATTGTGCAGCCAATGGATTCCTTAATGGGGATAGGAAAGAATATATGTGACTGATTCCTAAGAGCCATCCTTGGAAAATAATCTTCAGGATTATCTGAGAAGTCATTAGAATTCCAATTCCTGGGCAAAATTTGCATAGGGATTCCCAACTCACTATAAAGGAAGCCATCTAGGCTACAAATAGGTGTCATACTCTATCCTGAGACAGTGTTGTTTCCTGACTAACTCTTTCATCTGACAACTTGTATAATTCAACAGGTCATAGGAACATTAGATTAAAGGTGTCAAACACGTTTCTCGTGGCTGAACCTGATAAATTGGGAAACATTTAACAAAATAAATAAAAATACAACAGAACATAGATAATGTTAATCTGTTGTTTTGTAAGTCACTGTGTGGTCCACAAGATATTTCTGTGTAATTTAGTGACCCCTATTTCTATTTGAGTTTGACACCCTGACATTACGTGATGGATTTAGAGGCAAAAAGTACTTCATTACTTTTGAGCCTGATCTTTATATTTTATAGAGAAGAAAATCAAGGACCAAAGATATTAAATGCCTTATGCAATATCATCCAAAGGGTAACGGAAATTCCGTCATCTTAGTAGGGAGGTGGAGGACCACAAGTATAGAATGTGGCAGATACTGTCTGATACAATCCCTGTGGTAGTCAGGTTTGCTTAGTTGTTAATTGTTAATTCTGTGTTATTGGGAAGGCTCTGGACCAAGATCTGAAAGCAGCACAGAGGATAATCCAGAAAAGATTTTGATATAAAATACAAAAGGTATCAATAAGACTGTTTTTTTTTCTTTTTTGAAAAGCAAGTAACAGGTTTTAAACCTGGGACCTCTAACTTTGAATTCAACAATGTCACTTTGAGTATTATGACAACAATGGCGATACATGCTACCAAAATGGAGGAGACCATTGCTATCTTGGAAGGAGAGGTAGATGAAGGATAAGTGAACATGTCCCTAATTTCAGCAAATCTCTAGTGGTCTAATCCACCAGTCTTCCAAAAGATAAATGAGACCTAAGGAGTAAAGTGTAATTCAGGACAGAACATAATGACACATTCTTCTCATGGAGATAACCCATGACAAGTGATGCAATGATTCTGATTTCCTGTTCTAGAACCTGCCATAGGGCCTTTTTTACATAGTAGAAATTTAATAAATAGTTTTTAATTGAATTAAGCTCTTCCAGAATTATTACTTATTGATTGAAATTACTGAATCTCTGACTAGGTCTTGATGATAATAGTTGACAATGAATATAGTATTTTAAATTTTATAAAATACGTTATATACATCAACCCAATCCTCACAACAACCCTATGATATATTATTATCCCTGTTTTACCAATGAAAAAATGGGATCCAAAAGGTTGAGTGACTGAGCTAAGGCTACGCAGCTAGTAGGTGACAGACTTAGATCCAGGCTTACTAACTCCAGGACCAGTATCATTTTATTACAGTATAATGTCTGCCCTATACCTGCAATAGATATTGAGCTGGAAGGAACCTTAATATTCTTTAGTCTAGCCACTCCCTCTCAATTTCATCAATGTGGAAACTGAGACTTCAGAGACATTGTGATTTGTCCAAGGTGGCATACAGGTGCAAAGTGACAAAAGCAAGATGTAAATACAAGTCATATGATTCCAGATCCAGGGGATATCTTTCTTTACATTTCACATCACTATAGATATATAGAAATATATATGTACATATGTGTATGTATATATTATATCATATATGTATCTATATGCATACATATGTATATATACATATACACAGATTAGCAATGCAGATATATATGCATATATACCATGTATACGTATAATATAGACATACACATAGTCATAGACATATCAGATACATATACATAAAATGCATGGTAAGATATAATTTGGATTAGCCATGCCACTGAGCTCACTCACTTTGTGTGAAAAATTGAAAAATTGACTACATATTTGTGAATGCACTTTATCTATAGGTATTTGTATATGTTTGAATATATACGTATGTATATACATATATGTATTGTATCTATATGTATATACATACACATATATATTCACATATAAATTAGGCATGACTGGAAGCCACACATATGTACTTCTTCCCAAGACCTTTCCTCAAATTGATCTGACAGGAAATGCAGATTTGCCAGCGACTTTGTGGCTTCCAAGGAGACGGGAATCTGATATCAACAAAGCCTTGGCTGGGATTATGGTTCCCAGAGTACTTTGGAGGCCTTGGTGGAAGAGAACCCAGAAAAAACAATTCTCTCCATTACAACCCTGGCCATCAAGCAGCCTTAGATCTCTATGCAGTGCTTCCCTATCGTGCATCTTGCCAAGTTGTCCAGAGTCACTCTTGGAGCTACTGCCACAAGTCACATCCAACTCTGGGAGCTTCAGAAAGGACAGTGTCAAGATTTCACCAGTACCCCCACCAAGTCAAGTGAAAATAGCAACACCCTTCAAAAGTGAAGTTGGAATGTGATGGTCCGGTGGAAACAGGATTGGCACAGTTTGGGAATCTTCTTGGAGTCTCCCAGAAAAGGAAGGTGCCAGCTGAACATTTCCAGCCCTCATTCATTTCTTTATTTAGTCTCATAAGTGCTTGAAAAGCAAAAGTACAATGAAGTTCAGCTTAATTTACAAAGCCTTGCAATCATATCTTAAACATTCACAGCAGAAACCATGACTCTCTGGCCAGTTCCTTGAGATTTTTCCATGTCTATGAGACTACAATGTACTTTTCTTTTTTTAAAGTAGGGCAGATTAAGACTTAGCTCAACACTTGGTACCTATATGACTGGATTTATCTAATTCCCTATTGTAAAATTAAAATTTTTTTGTTTTCACCAACCCATCATTACGTTTCATGTTTTCTGATGCAAGGCCAATGGTCAAGAAAATTAGCATTTATGTGGATTTATGCATGAATGCAACCCCTGGCTTGAATTTATCTTCTGAAGCCTGTGCAGATGATGAAATTGGATTAATTTTAATCCAGTTTTCTCCATCCAGTGACTAGGTGCAACATAAATGAAGACAGAGTCAGGGAAAGGGCATGGCCTCTGTAGCTGTAATTCATTACTATTGTTGGCAATGTCCAACTCCTAAACCAGCTGCTTTTGAATTTGTACATTTGGAAGCACGTCCCAGGACAAGGAAACTCTGAGAATCACATTGTCCTGGTCACCTTCTTGAATCTCCAACTTTGCAACTCAAATTGTTTGATATTTATCCAAAATACTATTGGAATGCCCTTTGGTGATCAGGTAGCATGGCCATAGTGGTTAGCTCTGCATTAAGAGTCAGAAGACCTGCATTTAAGTCCTGCTGTTATTTAGTTGTTTTTCAATCATGTCTAACTTTTTGTGACCCCATTTGGTTTTTTTGGTTTGTTTGTTTTTGTTTGTTTGTTTGTTTTTGGTCAAAGATACTGGAGTGGTTTGCCATTTCATTCTCCAACTAATTTAATAAATGAGGAAAATGAGACAAACAGGGTTAAATGACTTGCCCAGGGTCACAAAGCTAATAAGTATCTGAGTCTGGATTAGCTCTCAGGTTTTCTTGTCTCCAGGCCTAGTGCTCTACCCACTGTACTACCTATGCTAAAATCCCACATTATGCGAGAAGCCTTTCCCAGCCGCCTTAATGATACTGCCTTCTCCTTCTGATCATCATTTATTTTGTGTATACTTTGTAGTGAGTTATTTTCGTTCCGTCTCCCCCATTAGATTCTCAGTTCCCTAAAGGCAAATACTTTTGTCTTTCTCTGTATCCCCAGTGCTTAGCACAGTGCCTGGCACTTAATAGATGCCTAATAAATATTTGTTAATTTGACTGTAAGACCTTGGGCACTTTACTTAACTTTCCTGAGCCTTAATATTCTCCTCTGTAAAATGGAGATAATAAAAGTTATGTTACCTTTCTCATAAGGTTATGATACAAAGCATAATTACACTGTAAAAAGGTAAGTGGTTATGAACTATTATGTCTTGAAGTCATTAATTTCTTTGTGATTTATATTTCTTATGGCATCCTTTGTGTTGCAAAAACTACCCAAATATCTCTCAGAATCTTCTAGGTGGCTCTACACTAGATTTGGTCTTAGAATTGTTCCTAAATTTTGTTTTCTTTTTATGGTAGAGGGGAAGGTTCACCCTGCCTTCCTCCCCTTCTCAAAATAGGAGAAAAACATCCATGAGAAAACTCCCTCTACCAATGCTGACTGGTATGTGGTTCTGCAGTTAATAGCTTTACAAGTTTGCCTAGAGACTTTGAGAGATTAGGTAATTTGCCCTGGGTTACGTAGATAGTATGTGTCAGAAATAGGACTTGAACTCGTGTCTTCTTGAGTATAAGACCAGCCCTCCATACACTAGCCCATGCTGGCTCTCTTTCCTGTAGACTATACCACACTCCTAGAAAGAAGTACATGAACATAAAAGTAAAGACTCACCCTCTAATATTTCTTTTGTGATATTTTTGTTTTATTTTGTTTTGTGATGATCTTCAAATTCTCTACCCTGGCCTGAGATAAAAGCTCCATCTTCCTCTTTTGCAATTGAAAATCTGTTTTACAAGTTTTCTCAGAGAGATGGATAAATTCTGACTGGTGAGCTATTCTATCTGTGAATTTGGTGATTTTTAAAATGTATTATCAGCAGCCACTGATTCAATGGACCACAAACATCTTTAACATAATTTTTTTTGTTGTTAAGTTATTCAGTCATGTCCAAATCTTCATTCATGACCATAACAAACTAGGTCCATCTATCCTCCATTATCTCCCACCGTCCAAGCGCATGTTCTTTGCTTTCATGACATTGTCTATTGATCTCATCCTCTGCTGTCCACTTTTCCTTTTGCTTTCAATCTTTCCCAACATCAGGGTTTGCACAATGAGACCTATCTTCTTATTATGTGGCTAGAGTATTTAAGCTTTGGCTTCAGTATTTGACATTCCAGTAAATAGTCTGAGCTAATTTCTTTAACCATTGACTGATTTTGGTCTCCTTGCTGTCCAAAGGATTCTCAAAAATCTTCTCCACAATTTGCAAGTGTTGATTCTGTGGCATTCAGCTTTCCTTATAGTTCAGCTCTCTTAGCCATACATTACAACTGGAAAAACCATAGCTTTGACTATACAGACTTTTATCAGAAAGGTGATATCTCTGTTTTGCATTGTGCTGTCCAAATTTGCCACAGCTTTCCTTCCAAAAAGCAAGAGACTTTTAGTTTCATGGCTACAGTCAGCTTCTGTAGTGATCTTTGAGCTCTAGAATATTAAATCTGACCCTGCTTCCATTTCTTCTCCCTCTATTCACTAGAAAGTGATGGGACCAATTGCAATGATTTATGTTAAGCATCAAGTCAGCTTTTACACTCTCTTTTATATTTCCTCATCAAGGGCCTTCTTAATTCTTCTTAATTTGCTGGCATCAGAATGATATCATTGGCACATCTGAGAAGGTGATATTTCTCCTAACAACCCTGATTCTGACTTTTGATTTGTCCAGCCTGGAATTTTGCATTATGTACTCTGTCTAATTTAAATAAACATAGTGACAGTAAATAGCTTTGTCATACTTCTTTTCCAATTTTAGATCAATCAGTTGTTTTATGTTTGGTTCTAATTATTGCTTCTTGGCCCACATATAGGTTCCTCAGGAGACAAGTAAGAAGATCTGGTGCTCCCATCTCTTTGAGTACTTGTCAAAGTATGTTGTGATTTACACAGTCAATGGCTTTGGTGTAGTCAAGGAAGCAGAAGTAGATGGTTTTCTCAAACCCCTTTTCTTTCTCTATAATCCTGCAAATGTTGAAAATTTAGTCTCCAACTCCTCTGCTTCTTCTGAAACTAGACTATCTTCTGGTAATTCTTGGTTCACATATTGCTAAAGTCTAGCTTGCAGAATCTTAAGCACAACATGCATATGAAATGAATGCAGTTGTTTGGTAATTTGAATATTCTTTGGCATTGGTTTTCTTTAGGATGGGGAGGTAAACTGGATTCTTCCAATCCAGTGGTCACTGTTGAATTTTCCAAATTTGTTGGCATATAGAGTGCAGCACTTTAACATTTCCATCATTTCCACTAACCTTATTGTTAGCATTGCTTCCTAAGCCCTATTTATCTTCATTTTCCAGAATGTCTGACTTCAGATCAGTAACCACCATCGTGAATATTGTTGATGTTAAGATCTTTCTTTTATAGTTCCTCTCTATATTCTTGCAACCTCTTCTTAATTTCTTTTACTTCTGTTAAGTCCCTACCATTTTGTCTTTATCACGTCCATTTTTGCTTGAAATACTCCCTTGATAGCTGTAATTTCCTTGAAGAGATCTCTTGTTTTTTTGCATTCTATTGTTTTCTTCTATTTCTTTGCATTGCTCATTTAAGAAAATCTTTTCTCTCCTTGCTATTCTCTGGAATTCTGCATTCATTTGGGTTTATCTTTCCCTTTTTTTTTAACCTTTAGTCCTTTTACCTTTATGATTTCAAAGTATCTTATCCTATAATAGCTCAAAAAGAAGTATGAACCAAGGAATTTATTCAAGAAGGAGCCATTAGAACAAGAATCAGAGAGGCTAGATGGTGGTGAAATGGGAACCAGAGCCAGAAAGTGAAAACAAAAGAGCATGGCTTCAAAGTGGAATTCAAGAGGCAAGTTCTGATTTATCTTGGACTTGTTTGCATATTCAGCATTTTTTTCAGGCTATTATTATGTACAAGCACTCTTCCCACCTGCCAATCTCACTTCAATCCCAATCTGGGATTTGTGCCAGACCACATATTGCCTCATGGCCTGGGGGATGCTCTGAGGCCAAAAGGGAAGGAGGGGGTTGAGGTGGGTGGGTGGGGGTGAGCCAAGTATCAAGGAGTAGCAGGTGCTGGTCATTCCCTGGGTTTATTTAAGTTCAACAGGATGTAGCTGGTCCCTGGAGTGGTGGAAGACTAGCCTGGGTGTGGTGAAGAAAGAAGCATGCACTCAGAACTTTTTGGTATTTACAATTGGAGTTAACTAAACTGGAGCAGGGAGAGATGGAGGGCAATAGGGGGAGTGGATAGTGAAGACTAGAGAAAGTGTTTGACCACAATCAAAGGAATTCAGCCAGAATGGTTCTGGTGGCCTGATGGGCAGTGGATGATGGACATCTAGGTCTCAGTACATGGTCTCCTCCTCCCTGCCTGTAGTGTTGCTACCTAGTGAAAACATCTGTGAAGAAAGGTTAACAAGTCAGCTTATTGACTCTTCTATTATTCTTAAATCACCCTCAGGTCTCCCTGGTTGGTCTCTAAACACTCCATGACCAACATTGCACTGTGGCTATTCAACTAGCCCAGTAAATAAGAAGGCCCTGCCTTCCCCAAAGCTTCCTGAACACAGCAGTTGTACCATTCCTTGTTGCTTCTCTCTCCCACCCATCTCCTCAACAAACCAATGTCTAACATACTAGTTCTCACATCTGGGTTCAATATGTCATTCAATGACATATACAAAACATTTTGCAAATCTTAATGCACTATATGTAGGCCATTATTGTCACTATATTACTGTTAATGATCTTCACTCTCTTGGAATTAGACCTTAACGTGAACCTTTCTGGAAGAATCTACTTACATAGATCCCTCTGTCCATGCAGATCATCCCAACACTATAATTCCCATAGTTTTTATTGTTTCACGACTCAAAAATGAATTTGACTAGATAGAGCAAAATGCAGCCTTAAGGCTTTCTTGAAACATGGGTTTTCTTGTGCATATGTCATGATGATACAAGATGCCTTGATAAAGGCAATTGCAGAGTCATCAGCTCATGAAAAACATAACTATAAAAACTCAACTTAGTACATTCTAGTCTGTCTATGTTAAAGGAAAAGAGCAATGAAATGGGTCCTAGAATGTGAGATTTGGCCGAGGTGTTTCCCGAATCAGCTTCATCAGGCTCATGGGTGCCAATTATTAAATTTTCAGCAGCAGCATTTACACCTTGGAAGTTGGCAAATGCTACAAATCAGGGTTTGATTTATTTTTTGTTATTGTTGATTGCCTAGACTTCAGAAAATGAGCAAATGTTAGCAATGAAGATTAAAGGTGTGTTGTACATAATTTTTTTTGAAAGCAGGTTTAGCATTTACCAGTACATCCCTGATTGGAAATAAACCTTAGGGATCTCCTTGACCAACCCCTAGCCCCATTTTTAAAAAATTAAGAGACTAAGGCCTAGAGATATTAAATCATTTTTCAAAGTTAACACAGTTAGTTAGTGGCAGAACCAAAAGTCAAACTCAGTTCTCCTGACTCCCAGGCTGGCATCAGCTGATTTTATCCTGTATTTTTGGTCCTGACTTCAGATTTCATTGATGTTGGGAACTCCTGATGAGTAAACTCTTTCTACCAATATCTACTGGTTTCTGCTCTGCAACATATATTTTTAATTTTTTTTAATTGTTATTGTATTTTTAATTTATGAAATAAAACAAGCATTTCCACAACGTAGTAGAATAATAAAAAAAGATTGCAAATGAAACTGCAAATCTGTTTTATATAATTTCTATTCTTTTAAAATAGATAATGAATTTATCATGTACATTTCTTTTTTTTTTCTTCCCTCCTCCAACCTCTGCCCTGGAGATATATTCTTATATATTTGCCTGGGCCACTCTGGGTGGGAGGTGGGACTTGAACACATACCTTTCTGACTGACTTCAAGGCTATCTGTCTCTACATGACACTGTTTCCTTTCTCCATGCTGATAGAAACAAAGTAATTCATGTTTATGTTAGAAATTCATTGCATCATTTCTCTTGGCAGCAGATTTATTTTCCAGAATTATATTTTGCTTAGGCAAATACAAACCTCAATTTGAATTCCTTGATCACTCCCTGAATACACAACAAAGGCAAGGGGGCAAAGGGAAGAGGGGAGGCCAGTTGGGGATCAAAAATTTGCCACAAGTAATCACCCAATAACTGTATAATCCACATGTGTTTGTCTGTATATATATATATATATATATATATATATATGTATATATATATATACTTTCAACCATTCCAAACTTATTTGCCCCCAGAATTACTCTCCCCAAGCCCTGGGAGGGTGATGAACTTGCCTTCATTGTCCCCCTCTCCCTTCTAAACAAATGCCCACACGCACCCAATCTGAAGTCAGTGCCCATATGTGGAAACAGTGCCTGGCTTCCTTAGGTAGTGGGGAAATTCCTGATTTTCCCCCCTGCATGAGTTTTTGTCGATGAAAAGCTGCAGACATATATGCTAAAAAGAGGTCATGTGGGTCTGATTGTTAACTGCTGTTCAGTTGAAGAACACGATGGGTGTGTGGAGAAACAGCAGGGGCCAGCTCAAACACAGTGGTGTCTGTCCAAAGGAAACAAGAAATGTGGACTCTCAGACGTGAATCAGCATCAATCCCAGGCCTTCCAAAATGACTCACCAGGCTCCAGGCCACCTCATCCCTCCCCCTGGAGCCACTTAACTAACTGCAGGCTTCCTTCGACTCCAGGCCCTGGGGTCATTCTGACCCTGAGGTTAGGACAGGAGAAGAACCATGGCTCACTTAGCTCAGCATCAAGTGGACCTAGGTACTGATCCCACAGTGATTCTGTCCTCTAATCCTAGCAATTGAGGTCTTCTTGACTGATCCTGAATGGCTAAGGTCAGCTTTCCCTATCCCTGACTCAACTTGTCTGGACCTGGAGGTAAAAAGCCACAGCTTTGAATTCCCCTTCAGACACAAGCTAGTACAGATTGGAAAGGTCCTTATGCTCCTCCATCTCTAATGTCACTAGATCATAGGTATAGAGCTAAAAGAGGCCATTAATCCAATCCCTTAATTTTGTAGACAAGGAAACTGATGTCCAAGGAGATTGTGACGCAGATAATATCAGAACCTACCTCACAGGGTTATTGTGAGGATCTAATATAAAGTGCTTTATTTGTTGTTGTTCAGTCACGTTTGACTCCTGGTGACCCCATTTGGGTTTTTCTTGGCAAAGATACTGGAGTGGTTTGCCATTTCTCTTCCAGCTTATTTTACAGATGAAGAAACTGAGGCAGACAGGGTTAAGTGACTTGCCCCAGGTCACACAGCTGATAAGTATCTGAGGCTAGATTTGAACTCAGGAAGATGAGTGTTCCTGACTCCAGATCAGGTGCTCTAGCCACTGTGCCACTTAGCTGCACAAGTGCTTTGTAGAATTATAGATTTAGAGGTAGAAGGAATTTTCAAAGCCATACAGTCCAATTCCATTTTACAGATTAGGAAATAGAGTCAAGGCAGGTAAAGTGATTTGCAGATAGTCAAGTTTATAGAAGTAGGGAGCATTAGAGGTATGATTTGAACTCTGGTCCTCTTCAGATCTCGTTGTCTCCTCCATTAGAATGTGAGCTCCTTGACTGCTGGGTATGTTTTTGCATTTCTTTAATTCCTCAGTGCTTAGCACAGTACCTGGCACATAGTAAGAGCTTAATGCATGTTTGTTGACTAGACAACTACATTCACCTCTTTGCAACTTCTACCCATGGCTTCAGTTTCAGAACTCTGGGAGCATATAGAACAAATTAAATCCCTCTTCCCCATGACAGCCCTTCAAATACCTGAAGACAGTTCTGTGGTGATCTTGGTATGATTTGAGTGAGGCCCATGATTCCAATGAGAGTACAAGGAAATACCACAAGAAGAATCATAGCACCAGATGAGAGTCAGAAGAGAGAAAGTAAAGCAAACTATCTTTATTGAAGGGAAATAACAAGGAAGGAAACAAGGCAGGTCCACCTGGGAGGCAGGTGGAAGTGGGCACCCAAAACAATGAAACCTACTGCATTCTTATCTGGGTAAACCAGGAACCGGGCACCAAAAGGATGGAGAAGGGAACCTGGACTTAGTGTCAGGTCAAGGTTTAGGGAACAGTGCTGATTCATGGTAAAGGAAAACAGGGAATTGGTGGATCACTGCTATTAAGACTCCACCAGCAGGAAAGGCCATTACTGCAGGCCTTCTTTTGGGAGGTAGAATGACTCAAGGGATTTGCTTCTTCGTTTAGAAGGGCAGAGAGACGACTGACTTCCTTACCAACCTTTCTACCTTCTGCTCTAGGATAAACATTCTCTTCCTTCATGTGATCACAGTGTCAGTTTGATGCCCTTCACCTTCCTAGTTGACTTCCTCTGCATGCTCTCAATGCTCATCAATGTCTTTCCTAAATCATGGTTTTCATAAATGAACTTTCCAGTAATCCCGATATAATCTGATCAAGACACAATATTGTAAGACTATCGTGGCCTTATTCCTGGAAGCTACAACTCTCATTTTGTAGAGAGGATGTTCTTTTCAGTTATGGGTTGCACTAGAGATCTGTTAGAATCCCTTCCAACTCTGACATTCTGTGATCCCTGTGGCCTTCAAACAGGTGACTGTGGTCCCAAATTGGGCTTCCTAAAAAACTTAAATGCTGAATAATTACATTCAATGAGAGAAATTCTAATGAAAATTATCAAAACAAATAGTAAAGAAATTATAAAACACCTCCACAACGTTAGGAAAAAATACAAAAAAATGTTATGGAGGTGTTTTATAATTTCTATACTATTTGTTTTGATACTTTTCATTAGAATTTCTCTCACTGAATGTAATTATAAATGCAAAAAAAAGAGCCAGAGAAAATACCTCTTTAAATGATTTAATGACTGTAGATACTCCTTTCCACTTAGGGAGACTGCAATCCTACCACACCTCAAGTTTTATTTTCCTGAAGTCAAAAAAGCCCATTATCTGGTGGCGACCATCACAATGCAGCTACTTAGCACTTCACCGGGCTAGATGATTGAGTCACAGGAAGACGTGTCACAGCCAGGAGGTGCCTGCTCCCTTTAACCTTTGAGAGGGCCTCCAGCTTGTGCTGCCTAGAACCCATCAGAGCTGTCTGATTGCTCACACCACGGCTTAGCCGAGATAGGATCCAGTACTTCTATTTCTTCCAATGAGATGAAGCAACAAAAGACCTCCTTAGCGTCTTTCCTACCTCTACTCGCTTCAGACTCCTGGCACTGTCATCTGATGGACACTTGGAACTGGCCATCCACATAAATGCTAATCCACATTTAGGGTTTCTGAGCCTTTCCATCAGGCCTGCAGTTAAACTTTATTTTCTATATTTTCTCCTCTAATTAAGAGGTGAGTTCCCTCAGAGCTTTTTCTCTCTGTCTCCCCTAATATTTAGCTCAGTGCTTGGTACCCAGTAAATGATTAATAAACGAGTTTTTATTCACTCATTCCCTCTCAGGTGATGGTCTGTCCCCAGCCCCATAGTTAAAGCCTCTTTGGTTTGTTGGGACATGCCATAGCCTGCACTCCACTGGATTAGCCTTCCAGAGGGCAGTCATCTTCTGGCCACTAGGATGCCTAAGATGAGTTTAATTCATAGAAAATGTCTTTTTTTCTTGCAAAAGGTCACAGCATACAAAGAGGTGGTTTTTTTCTTAAAGTTGTTATTTTCAGCATTTATTTCTCAGTGTATACTATATTGGATTTTTAATTTAGTGCTTATTGTTGTTTCCCCTTCAAAAAAGATATCATGCGGGAGTGGATGCCTCATATTCAGATAGCTTTAAAAATGAGGAAACCAGGAGTTTAAGGGAATTACCCAACATCACACAGCTAATGTGTGGCACAGAAGAGATTTGAGCTCAGGTTCTTGGACTCCAATTCCAATATATTTTCTTCTAAACCATACTGCCTTTCTGAGATATCTTGTAAAATGATCCCTAATGCTTTTGAAATTTTACTACCTCCAGTACAAATTTCTCTTGTGTATATAAGATTTCCTCTAACTTGGGGCTTCTTAATGTTTTTGTGTGTCCTGGACTCCTTTGACCCTATTTTGAAGCCGATGAACCCTTTCTCAGATTCATATTTTTAAATGGATAAAAAAAAAAGTAGGATTACCAAAGAAAACCAATTATATTGAAATGCATTTATCAAAATATTATTAAAAATTCATGGACCCCAGGTTAGGAACCCCCAATCTAACTGAGATTCCTTATTTCATTTTCTAAAATCACATTTCTATACCATCTTATATCATTACATCAGGGACTAGGATGTATTGCTTCCATGACACTTAATATCCTCGTTTTCTTAAAAAAAAAACAACAAAAGAAGTAGGTACTAAAATGCTTTTCATGACTAGCACGTTTGTATACAACATATCCTATTTTTATTTCCTTTTTTTTTTCACATTAGCCATGATATAAAGAAGAATTAGAAGTAATGGGAGGAACCATGGGAAAGAAGAAACAAAACAACAAAAGAAAAAGAGAGCAAATAATGTGCTTCCATCTACATCAGACTCCAAATTTCTTTATCTGGATGTGGATAGCATTTTCGATCATGAACCTTTTGGAGTTGTCTTAGATCCTCGCATTGCTAAGAAGAGCTATCAAAGTCAGTCATGGCACCATGTGGCTGTTACTATGTACAATGTTATCCTGGTTCTGCTCATTTCACTCAGCATCTACTTTTATTTCTTAGTGCTTGGCTGCTATTCCTTTCCTCTTTTATGGTCAGGGAATATGTTTGATTTCAATGAGCAACTTCACAAAGTTTTATTGTGTATAACTATACATGAATATTTGAGCTTGAATGCTGTGATCTAAGGGGGAAAATGGTATAATTATAATGCCAGTTTCCAATCATGTGGTACTTAGAAACAGAGGCTAAGTTATCGCATCTTAGCTATTGATTCCAGACAAAACTGTATTCTTTTTCTAATAAGGATAGGAAAAAGGAAAAAAAAAAGAATCTCTAGCCTAGAGAAGAGAAACCAGGCTAGGGAAGGAAAAATAGCTACCTTCAAATATTTAAAAGCTTGTCATATGGAAGAGAATTAGAATTTGCCTTTTTCCTTTTGTCTCAGAGGTAACAACAGCTGGTAAAAGTTGCAAAGAGACACATTTAGTCTCAAATCAAGGACAAATTTAACAGTTAAAGGTATCCCAAAGTGGAATGGTTTCTCCTGGGAGATTGATTGTGTTACTGTGGTTGGAGGCCTGCTAGCCAAGGCAGCTTATTCTTTGTACAGCATGATTTTAATTAGATAGTGTTTGAGGTCCCTTCCAACTGTAAAATGTTGTGATTCTATGAGTAGAAGGTAAAGAGATTCCAAGTGCCATGGAAGCCCAGAGGAGGGAGAAGTCATAGTCATCTGGGGGAATCAGAGAAAACTTCATGGAGGAGGTGACATTTGTTTTGATCATAAGATTTTAACAGACATATTGAGAAATGGTATTTCAGGCAAATGGCATGACATGAGCAAAGGCACTGGGATAAGAATGAGGTGAGGGGAATGTTTAAAAAAGGGTGAATTTAGTTAAAGCATAAGTAGAAACCAGATCATGGATGTCTGCCTAATGACTTTAGATATTATTTAGGAGGCAATGGGGAACAACTGAAGATTTTTTTAGTAGAAAACTGACATGAAAACTGTATGTTTAAAATATATGTCATTTCCTGGTAAATTAATGATGTAAGTTCTTACCTAATGGCAAAGCATGGATAAATATCCAAAGAATGTTAGTTCTTACCTAATGGCAAAGCATGGATAAATATCCAAAGAATGTTAGAGGAAAATCTAACCTTAGAAATCATTCAGTCCAGCTCCATCATTTAATTGATAAAGAAATTAATAATGACTTGTTTAACGTCACAAAAGATTTCTACTAAAGCGAGTGTAATCTGTAAATGTATATGAATTTTTAAAAAATCAATTAAACTGAAAGTGACCCTCCCAAAAGTAAATATTGTGGCCAGGACTTTAAACCAGGTGTTCAAGGTGAGTAGTTTTTTTTTTTTTCACTCTTCCTATGATTCTCATACATTTTTCTCTCCCCCCTCCTCATTTCCAGATGAAAAGTATTTGGAGAAAGGAAACCTATCTATGAAACAGAAACAACTCACAATCTACGGGGTTGATTTGACACTTTATAGTTTAATCATCTTCTGGACTTTTAAAAAGACAAGTGGTGACATCAATATCAATCAAGTACAGATTTGTAATTTCAACATAGAGAAGATTAAAATCATCAGAGGCCTACTCAGCTTAATTTGCTTCCTGGGGAGAAGAAATATTTATACACAATTCTGTTTTGTGGATCTCCTAAAACTTGCATCTTCTCTTTAGGAGGCAATGTTCTCTCCCCTTGTGAATAAAAATATTCGCTGGCCTTTATAGTAATCCATTGTTAAACAACAAGCATTTGTTAAGCCTCTACTGTATGCTGTGCTAGGCTCTGGATATGCAAATATATATATATATATATATATATATATATATACATATATATATGTATATATATATAATTCCTGTCCTTGAGGAACATTATCTCATTGAGAGAAACACCATGAACACAGACATGTAAATATATGTAAATAGTAGACAAAATATGTGCAAAATATTTCAGGAGAGAAGGCGCTAGACATTTGGGGGTTGGGAAAAGCCTCATGAAGGAGGTGGCACTTTAAACTGTGAATAAGACTATGGAAATGAACAAAGAATACACCACAGCTAGGGGACACAGTCTTGAAAAGGCATGAAGGAGAGAGAAGGAATGTTGTGTGTATGAAACATCCTCAGACACATAGGAATTAGAAATGGAAATGTCCTGATCCCATCTTTGGCTTATTAAAGGACAATCTCTCCAAGAACAACATATTGGAGTCAGCAGATCAGAGTCTCCATACTTGGTCTACTATTCATTACCTGTGGGACTTTGTGCAGCTCACTTCATATTTCACTTTGCATCATTTCATTCAATTCAGCAAATATTTATTGATTTGGGATCATGTAACCAGCATGATGAAGGACTAGACATTTTCCCTAGGTTTCATGAACTTTGAAACTCCCCCAAATAAAAATTATACTTAAAAAAAGGAATTGTGAATGTGTCTCTAGGTCATGACAAGAAGAAGCCTAATAAAGATGAATTGAATGTGATGAATGAGTGGCAGAAAAGGCAAATCTCTAATCCTTCACATATTCATTCATCACACTTTCCCCTACTAGCCCCCATGCTCTGGCAGGGTGGCACAATTTAACCCATGAGCTAGGGGATCCACTAAGCATTTTCTTCTCTGATGCCTAAATTTCTGCCAGCACACCTTTCCTGAGCACTCACTCCACAATTCTGTAGCAACAAGCAACAGACCTCAACTCTGCCTATCCCTTTGTGGGGGAGGGAGAGGTATAGAAAAATAGAAGAATTTTCTGCTTAGCACCACACCACACTACAGCAGTACTCAAATAGAAAACTAAAAATTTAATAAATAGATAGTTAGATAGATAGATAGATAGATAGATAGATAGATAGATAGATAGATAGA
>NW_020955182.1:730669-742870 GCF_900497805.2 Vombatus ursinus
AGATAGATAGATAGATAGATAGATAGATAGATAGATAGATAGATAGAGCTAGGGGAGCATCCTAATATCTGTGAGGCTGTCCTGGCCTGAAGTAAAAAGGGACTAGTATTCAGCTGGGATGAGTCCTGGCCCCTTCCAGAAGTCACATGGGGTAGGGTCTGATGCTGGGGAAAATAAATTCTCCAATATTAGAGGAAGCTTAGACAGCTTTGAGATCCAGCCCACAAGGAATCCTCCATCAAAAAGGAAGGAATCAGAAAGTAAGCAGGGTAGGATATAAGGAAAAGGGATTGAAGTTACCAAATATCTTAGGAAGAAGAAAATTCAGTTGAAAACCTAAAAGATAAATCAAAAGGGAAAATATTTAATCAGAAGGTAAGATGGTCACCAAGATATCTAAGTGAGTCCATACATTTCCAAATAAATATTTAAAGAGAAATGAAATTGAGTCAACACCTGATGAGGATGAAATCCTGTAGTAGAGCATGAAACCATAGCAGTATGTCCTGTATGGTTCCTGAGAGAAATAAGAATCTTATAAGCAGAAGTTGAGGGGAACAAATGGCTGGATTTATGATCTGTCCAGAAGACATAATTAGTAGAATAGAAAAACTTGAATTTACAAAGATGAGTTTCTCCAAGAAGTGAAAGACAGAATAACTGATTGTGGAATAAAAGTACAATAAAGTTAAGGACAAACTGGAAGAAGAGAAACAGAATGCCGTAACATTGAAAGAATTTATCCCTTAATGAGCAAAACATGTTGATCTCAAATTTGGGTATGTAGAAACAGCTTATAGTTTTATTGGTGTGCTACAAGAACAAAACAAATCAAAAAATCTAACACCATAATTAAAGCAATAATACAAGAAAACTGCTCAGAACACAGAAAATAAAAGTGTAGTCAAAAGAATTCACAAATTCCCTCCAGAAAAACAAAGAAGCTTATGATGCAAACTCCCATACCCATCATTAAATTTAGCACTTTTAATGAAAAACAGCAAATCTGCAAATAACCAGAAGACAGACCTTCAAATATATGGGAAAAGGAATTCAAATAACACAAGACTATTATGTGAATGGAGTGGAGTGAATGGAGAACTATTATGGAGTCTCCATTCCCTTCTATGTTTTCTGGTGTTTGCATAATAGTCTTGTGTCATATATATATTATATATATATAGTATATATATATACTATATATATAATATATATATATGGAGGGGGAGAGAGAGAGAGAGAGAGAGAGAGAGAGAGAGAGAGAGAGAGAGAGAGAACAAAGATGGCATGCCCTGCAAAGGTGGGTGTATTCTTCAACGAGAAAAAGTGGCTAGCAAATAGTCATTTGAAGCATTCCTATCAAAAGAAAAAATCCTCAAATATGTATTAAATACATGGCAACTTGGTGGTGCAGTGGATAAAGTGCTGGGCCTGCAGTAAAACTCATTTTCCTGAGTTCAAATCTGGCCTCAGACACTAGCTGTGTGACCCTGGACAATTCTGTTTGCCTCAGTTTCCTCATGTGTAAAATGAGTTGGAGAAGGAAATGGTAAACCACTCTATTGTCTTTGTTAAGAAAGCCCCAAATGGGGTCACAGATAGTTGAACATAACTGAAATGACCGAACAACAACAACAATATGCAAGCAATTAGAAAACCATGAAAAAACTGCAATTATCTCATACTTGAGAAGTTTCTATTCTAACAGGCTTACTTATTTCTTGCTTGATTGCTTTATACATTCATCTGCCTCAAAATGCTTTATTCCCAATTCTCAGACTTCTTTTTTCTAATAACCTATTCTTTCCCACTTACTGAATTGCACAATTTTTTTTTCAAGAAAAAACTATTGTAAACCCTGTTTGTGCTAGATAAGGTTGGTTATGGTGGTCAAATCCTTACTCAGAAACAAAATCCTCAGCCACCACCTTGAAAGTTATATTACATAGTACTAATCCTAGAAGATCATGAGCAAAACATGTAATGCATAACAGGAAGAGATGATAGATTGGTCATATTTCAAGGTTAGAGATGTTTAGGTGGCCAGAGTACTCCACTGTTTTCTCCTGACCTCATAAATAAGTGAGGAAGGCCTTCCATATATTGGGTGATACCTCTGCCCATGGCCCTGTGTAAAACTTCTGGGAGAAAATGGGTAAGAATTGCACAGGATAAATAGGCATTGATTGATGAATTGTGATCTGAATTGTGGGAGGGAACTTCTGAATCAATAGAATCAATAAATGAGCATCATTCTTTCTGTGTCCTAAGAAAAAAGTCAAGACCACAAAAAAACAATTCCTGCTATTAAGGAGTTTACATTCTCCTGTGGGACACTGCATGGAACTATAACAATTGTCCTGGCAACCTTTGCCTTTCAAGACAGCCTAAATACCAAATACTTTTAAAATTTGTATTTCTTCCCAATCTGGGGAGAAAAAAAAAAGCTTTTGGAACTGGGTGGTGGTTTTTTTTTTTAATTTTAGTCACAGTCTTTTAATAGCTCTATAGAAAGACTTAGAAAAAAAAGAGAAAGCAGCTGCAGGCACAACACTCTCAATGATAGCAAAATAAGAATACTTTCCAGGAGACTCACTTTAAGCCTTGTAGCTGCTGGACCTTTTTGCTTCCCCTGACTCATACTTGGATTTGTTAAGAAAATTATATCAGCTAATAATTAAATTAAGACATTAAATTATTATAAAATATTATCTATAATTAATATAAATACTTAATAATTAAAAATTAAAACTGAGAGTGAATAAAATATGGCTACTTGGAGGAATTGTAAGAGGAATGATGAATTTATTTAACTCTGTTTTTCCCTTATGTTGTATTGTTACATGCTGTGGATAACATGATTCATTACTAAATGTTTCTCTGCTATTTTAAATTTTGCTTACTGATCACTGATTTGAATTTTTATCTTTGGTTTACTAAAGTTAATTTTGTTTGCATCTTGAGTTGATGTTTTTTTTTTCCTATAGAAAGTGTGGTAAGAGGAGGGGGATGATGATGGAAACCAAAGGATAATTGATTATATCAAATTCAACTCCCTGGGAGTTCACCCTCCCAGCTTAGCAATCAAAAGATTGTTTGGGGGCTCAGAGAATTTAATATTTTATGTTTTCCAGCTTTGCAGAAAAAAGAAGTCACATGGAACTGGGACTTATGCTCTAGATTAAAACCACCAAGACCTAATCTCATTATCTCCAAGAAGACAGGTCACCAGGGATCTCTGAATTTTTCTCCTCTCCTTCCAAGTTAAGGGTTGGTAGAAGGAGAGTGGGTATATGGGAGTGAGATCTCAAGAGAAGGTTATATTCTGAGCCATTTCCTAATGGATGGAGATAGGTATGATCAATTCTTCCCACTCCCAAAGAGAGGGGTGAAAATTTCTCCTCATCCTGATTACTCTACACTGTGACCTCCGCTGGCCATCATGATTAAAAACACACATCCAAAACCCAAATGTCGAAAGGAAAGTAAACTTAGAGGTTTATGTATGTGAGGACTAGAAAAGGCCTATTGGTGTTTGAGTTGAGTCCTGAAGGAAGCCAGGCATGTGAAGAGGAAAAGGTGATGAGGTAGAGTGTTCCACAAATGGTGTCAGTGAAAAGGCACAGAAATGAGAGGTAGAGTTCATGTTTAAGGAATAACATGTAGGTTGATATTATTGGATCATGGAGTACACATAGGGAAATGTGGTACAAGATTGGAAAATTAGGAAAGGGTCAGGTTTTGAAAAGCCTCAAGTGCCAAACAGATCCTGGAGGTAATAGGGAGATGGAGGATGTCATCACTAGACTTACTCCTTAAAAATGCCATTTAACAACTTTGTAGTGGATACATTGGAGAAGGGGTAGATTTGTGGAAGAGAGAACATTTAGAAAATCACTGCAATATTCCAGATGAGAGGTGATGAGAGCCTGTACTATAGTTATGGATGCCTGAGTGGAGAGAAGGGGACATATATGAGAAATGTTATTAAGATAGAAACAACATTTACCAACTGATTGAATATGTAAGGTGAGTGACAATGGGGAGTCAGGGATGACACAGATTCATCTGGACATTTGAGACCCAGAACTATCTCTGAATTAAATATTTCTAGCTAAAGACTATATGGCAGCTACTTTCCCCTTCATATTGGAATACTCATGTTCAGAGTTTGATATGTTTCTCTACAATTCTGATGATTTCTGTTTGCCATTAGGCTGAAATCTCTCTGGACATTGATGCAGAAATCCATTATCTCTCCTTGTACCACCAACTGACAATGCAATTATAAACATGCATAGGAAGAGAAATCTGATCTTTCAACAAAATTCACAATAAAAACCCAAGCTGGCTCTTAGTCACTTTGATTTTGGGTACAGTTCGTCATTTTAGATCCAATTAGTTAGGGCACCTTAGACAAGGAAATGAGTTGCTGGAACTCAATTCCTGGAGTCATCCAATAGACATCCTATTAAGAGTGAATGATAGAAAGATCATGAACAGACACAAAATAGCACCTCTACTTATGTCCTCCTCTGATGACTCTTTCTGAAAGGGAAGAGAACCTGGCATCTTGAATTCTGTTCCAGTGGAGCACAAATTTTGACACATCCTACCAAACTGGAAAGGAGAATTGACAACTCTGGGCCTCAGTTTCCTCAACTATAAAATGAGAAAACTGGACTAGATGACATAAAATCCCTTGGCTTGAAAGGAACTTTAAAGAACACCTATACCAACCCCTTCATGTTATTAAACAAACAAACCTGAGGCCCAGAGAGTACATGTAACTAGCCCAAGTTCAGACAGATAAGGAGTTGTAGAAACATAATTTGAATCCAGGTCCTCTAACTCTAAATCCAGGGCTCTTTGTTATAGAACATATGTCTGCCTTCTGAGCTCAGTCAAGTTCTAAGATTCTCATTCTCAGAAAGAGGAGACAAGAGTAGTACAGGGGAAAGATTGTTGGTATTGGTATGCCAGGACCTGGGCTCAAATCCAGCCTCTGCCACTATCTGACCTTGAACAAGGTATTTCCCCTCTATGAGTTTTAGATTCCTCACCATAAAGTGAGGGGCTTGGACTACATGACTCTGCAGTCCCATTTTTACTGTAAAATCTATGTTGCTATTACCTTGTGGGCAGTTAGGTGGTGCTCTGGGTAGAGTGCCATGCCTGGAGTCAGAAAGACTCCTCTTCCTGAGTTCAAATCTGGCCTCAGACAGTTATTAGCTATGCAAGGCTGAGAAAGTCACTTAACCCTGTTTGCCTCAGTTTCTTTATCTGTAAAAATGATCTGGAGAAGGAAATGGTCACTCCAGTATCTTTGCCAAGAAAACCCTAATAGGGTCATGATGAGTTGGACATGACTAAAAAACAACTGAACCACAACACAAATTACCTTGACGTTCTCTTCCTGCTCTGGCTCTATTATTCTTTAAGATCCTGATTGTGATTTTTTTAAAGTCCCATCATAAATACTACCTACTTAGGCACAGAGGGGGAGAGAAGACCCACAGTGATGAAAACACAGCTGTTTTGAAGTATACGTATTGACATAACTCTGACATAGTACCAGAGAGCTGCTCTGTAATGCTCCTCCTCACAGTTCCATCTGGCATAACCTCCTGGAGTCTTGGACAAATGTGCATGACAACAGGCTGATGATTAGGCTTGGAATTGATGAGAGCTGATGAGTGGCAGCAGAGGGCAGCAGAGAGCCACTTGCAGAGAACCAATTTCAGAAACAATGGAGGAAGAGGTGAGACCAGTTGGGGCAGCCAAGCTAAGCCTAAGGGCGGGAGAAAAAAAAAAATTTTGTGTGTGGTGGATGGGAGAGGCGTGAGATGAGAAAGTCAGAGGTGGTGCGGGAGGAAAAGATAATAGAGCAAGAGTGGAAAGAAGAATTCTGCGCCTAAGCAGGGAAAGAAAAGCATTCAGAATCACAAGACCCAATGAATCACATTATTAAGTGAGTAGATGGAACTTATCATAGCACTGAAGGCAATTAAAACCTCATTTTTTAAAATTTTCTATTTTTTGGAGGCAATCAGAGTTAAGTGACTTGCCCAGGGTCACATAGAAAACTTCATTTTGGAAAGATGTAGTAGAGTCACCCTTGAAACCCGGAAGAGCTGGGTTCAAGTCCTGCCTCTGACAAAAACTGTTGACTATGTAATTCTGGACTGGTCACTTATCCTTTTAGTGCTCTAGACAATTCTCTGAGAGGCAACGTTGCAGAGAAGGTACTCGCCTACATTGATGGGGAGACTTTCCCTTACTTAGGAGTTACCCATACCAATACAATTGCAGGTCCATTTGTTATCTCTACCCCTTTAGAAAGGTTATAGACAAACATTAGAACACCCAGAAAAAAAGTTGAAATTGAAAGACGTGGTTCCTGAGGAACCTGTATGTGGGTCAATAAGTAAGAGAACTGAACGTAGAACAACTGGTTGGTTTAAGATTAGAAAGAGTATGACGGACAAGGCTGTACATTGTCATTTTATGTATTTATCTTATATGTGAAGTACATCATGTGAAATGTCAGGCTGGGTAAATCAAAAGCTGGAATTAAAGTTGCCGGAAGAAATATGAGTGACCTCAGATATGCAAATGATACCACCCTGATGGCAGAGAGTGAAGAAGAATTAATAAACCTCTTGATGAAGGTGAAAGAAGAGAATGTAAAACCTGGCTTGAAGCTTAACATCAAAAAAAACTGAGATCTTGGCAACTGATCCTATCACTTCCTGGCAAATAGAAGGAGACGAAATGGAAGCAGCATCAGATTTTATGTTCTGTGGCTCAAAAGATCACTGCAGACAGTGATGGAAGCCGTGCAATTAAAAGATACTTTCTCCTTGGAAGGAAAGCTATGGCAAATCTGGACAGCAATCTAAAAAGCAGAGACAAAGGTCTGTATAGTGAATGCTATGATTTTCCCCGTAGCAATATACGGCTCTGAGATTTGTGCTATACGGAAAGCTGAGTGCCACGGAATTGATGCTTTCAAATTGTAGTGCTGAGGAACCTCCTGCAGACTTCTACCATGATACTTTGATGGATATACAATCTCATTAACATAACTCATAGAATCACAGATTTAGAGCAAGAAGGGACTTTAGAGGCCATCAGTCCAATTCCTTTATGTTACCAATATGGACACTGATACCCAGGGAGTCTGAATAATTTTCCCAGGATCACAGACTTAGTAATTTTCTGAGAAGGAATTTGAACCCATGTCCTTCTGACTCCAGGTAGAATGTTCTATCCACTGCAGCATGCTATCTCTCAAGCACTTCCTTTAGAGAAGAAGGTGGCAGCCCATTACTCTATTCTACTCTTTTCCATGTCCTTCTATAAATCTCCCTGCAGGAATACGTCCAACAATCTAGGCACCTTTCTCCAGTTCTCTTTATCACCTGTGATCTGTTGATCTCTGTATGTGACAAGCTCACCCTTTTTCTTTCTATTTATATATTTCTTTGATGACCCTGATGATGATGGTGTGTGTATGCCATTTCTGTGAAAGTCTTTGTAGGGAATATGTTGCAGGCTCCTCATGCCCCTATCTTCTGCTCTTTGCATGGTATACACTTTTAATTCCTCAAAGACTATGGTATTCTATGTCTCAAGACCATATAGCATCATCAGAAGAATGAGGTAACTAAGTGGCACAATACAGAGAGTGCTTTATTTGAAGCCAGGAAGACCTGAGTTCAAATAAATCCTGCCTAGGACACTAGTTGTGGGACCCTGGGCAAGTCATTTAACCTCTCTCAGTATTAATTTCATTATCTGTGGAATGAGGAGGTTGAACTACATGGCCTTTAAGGTTCCTTCCAGATCTAACCTATTATCCTATATACACTCTCACGAAAAAACTGAGCCTCTGTCTCGAGGAGACCCTTGGGGTTATTCTAAGAACTACACAGTTTCCTGAAATCAATCCAACCTGCTCGTTGATTCAACTCTTGACCCAATTCATTATCCATCCACAACATGTATAAAAGATACATTCACTAGCTCATTGGGCTGTACATCTAACTTGAATCACAGTCTGGATAATATACACCAACATTCACTTTTTTTTTCCTTCCTCAGTAGATAGGCCAAATTATTTTGAGTGATTATAGATTTCACTGTAGGATTCTCCCATAGCAAGGGCATTGAAGCAATTAGCACAGTGTAATCTACAAACAGAAGTAACTTAAGGAATTTTGTCAAGTTTGTGGAATCCTGCTTCCTTCCAGGCATTGAGCAGAATATATTCGTTGACAACAGCAAAAACACTTGGCAAGTGTTTGGCTCCCTGTTTTATGCATCACTCGATGTTAATAATTTTTTCTAAGTTACTTCCACTATTTCATCTTTCAAAGACCCTTTTATGATTTTAGCATATGTATGGGAGATATTTGGTTCAATAATCAAAGCTGACATTTAGATGGTTCTTTAAACCTTGCATAGTGTTTGATTTATTTTTTTCCTCTTGATCCTTACAACAGCCCTGTGATGTAGGTGTGACAGGTATTGTTAGCCTTACTTTTCAAATGAGGAAACTGAGAAGTTAAGTGATAGTTGTTACAGAGTGAGTGAATATGAGGCAGCACCTGAACCCATGCAATCCTGACTCCAAGACCAGTTCTCTCTGCACCCACTAATCTATGCTCTTTCTCCTCTCATTAAAGAGCAATTTTTAAGATGCATTTTTTCTCTACAAAACCATATTTTTATATAATCATAAAACAATAAGCACAATATTCAATCAGTTGTGTAACTATAAAGATGTCAGTGCATTTTGGGTAATCTTTCAATTGCCTTTTAATGATGAGGATCATTCCCTGTCTCCCAAGTGTTTGGTTTTCTTTCCCTTTTAGATAGCTCCATCCCATTCTAATTCTGTTGACTCCAGCATGGACCTGTTCGGTGGATAGCTGGTCTAGCCCCGCTCTTCTTTCCCCCTTCTTTGCTTTAGTAACATATTAACTTTCTCATATGTAACATTGGGGACCATGATTCATGGTGTACTTGGTGGAGAAATGTTGGTGGAAAAAAGTTTGTTGTAGAAACATCATTCAGTTTTTGTCTATCCATTGACCTCCTTCTAATTTCTTCCTTAAATGCACTCAGAAGGAATTGCACTTAGCTTTGTCCCTCATCAACTTCTTTGTAAACACATTTGTTTCCTCCTCTGTTTCTTTTTACTGTTTCATGAGATGCTGCTGCCCATAATCTTCCACCATGATCCTTTCTAAGATGATAAAAAGGGAGCATATCTTCTAAATTGTCTTTAGCTTCCACATATCCCTGATTATCAAAGAGATCAATTGTTTGGTGGTGGAGGAGTTCTAGAGTCCTTTGTTTTACATATTTTGTGCAATTAATTTCCATTGGTTAAATTATTTGAGGAAATAGTTACTCAGTTTGCCAATATCTATTCTCTTATCTATTTCCCCTTTATGGGTACATAATCACTATATAAAAGGCCAGCACAATGCTGTCTCATATGTAGGTAAACAAACTGATTTTTTTTCCTAATGCTCTGATGTCACATTGTATACTTTATAGTTTTTTGAAGCTACTATGACTAAAGACATGATTGTTATAAAACAAAGGGCATTATAATATCAAAATATCAAACTGAATACATATAATTCACATTATGCAGGAGATATCCAAGGGACAGACAGAATCCTATGGCCAAAAATCGTACAGGAAAATTCAGTCCAAGAGGGAGGCAAATCTCTAGAGAATTCAATTCTGAAGATGCGAACAGAGGCAATTCTAACGAGGAAGGAAAGCAGGAGTTTTCAAAAGAGAATACCATGAGTACACAGGAAATTCATTCACTACCTTAGCTTTTTAAATCTAATTTGCACAGGATATGGACAATTGAGCAAGTAATAGGATGAATTGAAAAACCTGGCTTGGTCCCAAAAAGTAATGTCAAGAGCATACTAGAACTCTGAATGACCTAAGAAAGGACAAAACTTTTTGACCCTTATTTTGCCTCTTTTTCCCCAAAGGGAACCTTTTTTTTTTAAAGAAAAGGACAGGATAAAAATGACTAAGAGGAAGCTGAAAACCAAGAAAAGGAGGGGGACAGTGAAAGAGTACCCAGATGCTTTTAGTGAGTTCAAGTCACCAAGTCATGGAGAGCCACATCCTAGGACACTTAAAGACAGGGAGATCATAGATCTAGAAGGAAAAGACCCTGAAAGGATTATCTTGTCTAAATCCATCATTTTATAGATTAAAAAAATGAAGCCCAGAGTTGTTTTGTTTTGTTTTAGTGACTTACTCAATATCATCCAAGTAAAAATGAATCTGGATTCAAACTCAGGTCCTGTGACTTCAAGTTTAGTCCTCTCTACACTGCACCATGCTGCCTCCAATATGACTGCTGAGCCACTCTCATTGACCATGGAAAGAATATGCATGGAGAATAGGAGATCCCCACAGGATTCAAGAAAGGCTGAAGCAACTAGAGATGTTTAGCCTAAAAAGCAAGACTTAGAAATGATCTTGTATCTGTATTAAATAATTTGAATGTCTACCATGAAGAAGAGTTATTCTTCTGATTCACAGTCCTGATTTTCCTCAGAGGGCAGAATCAGAAGCAGCAGGTAGAAGGCACAGGAAAGTGAAATTCAGCCCTGTGAAAGGAAAACATTCAAGAACATAAATATTAAGTCAAAAATGGAATGGACTGCCCCAGAAGGTAGTGATTGATTCTCTTCATGGATAGTCTTCAAGTGAAGTGAGATGATCTCGTATTGGCGAAGTTGAAGAAATTTTGGGTTGGTGTAAATTGCATTGTATGACCTCTGAGGTCCCTCCCAACTCTGCTATATTCTGATTCCATAATAATAAGAATGAGTGGTAAATCTACTATGTCTATACACCAAAGAGATGAAAGAAAGTGGAAAAAGAACCATATGAACAAAAACATTTTTAACAACTCTTTTTGCAGTGGTAAATAACTGGAAACTGAGGGGATGGCAGTCTTTTGGCAAATGTCTAAACAAATTATGGTATATGAATAAGAGAGAATACTATTGAGGTATAAGAAATGATAAAGGGATGGTTTCAGAGAAATCTGGGAAGATTTGTAGGAACTGATGCAGTGTGAAGTGAGCAGAACCAGAACTTCTTTTTTAACAATAGTAATGATATTGCAAAGACAATCAACCTTGGAAGACTTATGAACCCAGATCAATGCAATGACTAACAAAATTTCCAAATGACTCATGATGAAACATTCTACCCTCTTTTTGACAGAGAGGGGGTGGACTCAGAGGGCAGATTCATCTATCTATCCATACATATATATATATTCTTAAGCATGGCTAATGAGGTAATTGTTTTGGTTGACTATACATATTTGTTACAAGGATTTTATTTTTCTTTCATTTTGAATGGGGGAGGTGGGAGAAAGAAAGTAGATTTTTTTAATTGGAAAAATAATTAAGGTACAAAAGAACGAGTGACAAAGAGACTCATAAGAATCCCAAGACAAAACTGGAAATGTTGTCAAGTCTGTTGCTCTCTGAAAATTGAAGGATCAAATAAATGAGTCTAGAGCTCATTAGAATCAAGACATAGATTTAGGAATCATCAGTATAGAAATGATAGTTTAAGTTGTGGCAGTAGATGAAATAATTAAGGCAGGCAACTTGAGGAAAAGGGACTAGAAGGGATGAAAAGAGAGGAGAGGAGAGGAATGCTTATAAAAGAGGTAGAAGTAGATAAAGGCATTGAACTAAAAAGAAAAAATATTGATGAGACAATAAAATCCAGAGAGGAGAAAATATCAAGAGATACAGACCAGACATCAGTGTCAAATACTATGGAGATGAAAAAGACAAAAAGCCTTCGGATTTGGGAATTAGAACTGTTGGCTGGTCACTTTGACAGAGTGATCTCATGGGCATTGTGAGGAGAGGAGCCAGATGGCAAGAGTTACAATGTGGTTGGGTGTTGAGGAAGTTAGAAGTTGTTAGTGTGTATTATTGATTCAAGAAGCCTGGCATCTAAACGAAGGAAAGAGCAGAGTTGGTAGCTCAATGAGAAAGCAGAGTAAAAGAAATGAATTTTAAGAAAAAAGAAGGAAGGAAGGCAAAAAGGAAGGAAGGAAGGAAAATAGGAAGGAAGGAAGGAAGGAAGGAAGGAAGGAAGGAAGGAAGGAAGGAAGGAAGG
>NW_020955182.1:742880-749978 GCF_900497805.2 Vombatus ursinus
AGGAAGGAAGGAAGGAAGGAAGGAAGGAAGGAAGGAAGGAAGGAAGGGAAGGAGTAAAAGTGATGGCCCTTTGTTATGTAGGTGTTTTGGTTGCAGAAAGGCACAGAAAAAAATTTGCATGAGAAACACTGAAAAAATCAACTTGAGAAGAAGCACAATTCACACAATAAAAAAAAAAAATGTTTGAGGAGAGACACAGATTTTCTGAAGACCTGAGGGGAAATTGCCCTTAAAATAAATATACTGAGAGAACCCATACAAAAGCAGTGCACTGACAGAGGTAAAGATTGCTGCAGGGCACTGTGGTCCATCAACTGAATTGCATATGATTTTATTCAGAGTTTTGAAAGTTATAACAGGGAAATTCTAAATCAATCAACTGTTTGGGGACTATGCAATTGGTGATATAAGGACTGTTGGGGTCATATCTGACAGAAAGGTGACTTTTCTGAATTTTATACCATAAGGGGGAAATTAATCACTAAACACATGCCTGATTTGAGGCATCCAAAGCCATAGGAGAAGGTAGAAATCTAGAGATGAGAGAACTTGAGCAGAAGAGCAGTAGAACTCATAATGCAACAAGAAAACCTCCTTACAGAAGAGGGAAAATAGGAGCCAACAGGAGTTGAGCAAAGATGATAGGCAGGGTTTACAGTTGATGAGAGGAGCTGTTTGATTGGGGGAGACCACTGTAGCTTCAGGAATCTGATTGAAGGAAAGCAAAATCTTCTGCTATTTGAAGATCTGCCTAAGTTTAGAGGGGAAACCTTTCAAAATGTCTCCTTCACTGACTTCTAAAGCTTGAGAAAGAGGAAAAGGAAATACAGATTTTACAGCTACTTTTGGGAGCTATGCTGATATATGTTGTCTAAAAGAGCTTAAAACTTTCTTAGTACCCTAACAAGGTTGGCTGTGTGCTAGAAGTGATGGATATTGTTTTAGGAGTCTAAGAGTAGCAGAGAATCAACTTTGCTAAACAGATCAGCTCCGAGGACCAGTAGGGAAGCAGATTGCATAGAAGCATTTTGACTCAAGCCAGTATAAACGAGCCAGACTGTTTCCTAAAGAGATCAAGGGATGTCGAGGCCTGCAGTTCATAGTAATAAGTTTGTCCAGGTACACTGGTGTTCTTACATCTTCTACCTCTCTGATAGAGGTAGTGTGTGTGCGCACATGTGTGTGTATTTTAAAGAGATATCTAAGCATGTGTATTTTCCCTTCACCTCTACACACACACACACACGCCAAGAGACTGTGTGCATTGCTGGAAGAGTATGGCCTAGGTTTATGGAAGGAATATGATTTGATTATTTTTATTTTTGTCTTCTAATGAATAATGTTGTGATTATTCTTGCCTTTGCCCTGTGGGTCAGTAGTGTCATTGGGACTGATTTTCTGCCTCAGGAGATAACAGTGGTGAGTAGTAAAAGTGTAGCCATCCCCCTGCTCCTCTTCACACACACACCACAATTACCTCTCCGACTCCGAGAATTTCAATAGTAGCTGTGTAATTGTGTCAGTGACTGCCCCCACCACCACCCCATACCTTCAGAAACTCCCTAGACCTGCCAAAGTAAAGGTAAGTATAAGGACAAGTGAACCGGCCCAGAGAGATAGAAGAGTGTGGATATGATGTGGTTGTCATATTGCAGATCTCATCTAAGACACACATGAATGAATGGATGGATGAATGAACATTTATTAAGCACTTGCTATGTGCAAAGCACTGGAAATTCATTGTGTCCCTGTGGCCACTTCTCTGATTAATCGGTTGCTCCCCAAATCTCCATTTTAATGGAAGTGCCTAGGTCAGTCATGTTTTCATTCCTTTCAAGCTCCACTTCTGACCCCTCCCCCCATCCTTGATTTTTCACTTCCTTTGCTGTGTTGTCTTCCCCCATTAGAATGGAAGCTCTTTGTGAGCCAAGACCACCTTGGTTTTTTCCTTGTATTCATTTTGTATTCCCAGTGCTTAGAACAGTGTCTGATACATAGTAAATACTAGAATCCTTCTTACATGGATTTAGCTAAGCCCTGCAGATAGTTCCTGTCCTCAACGAGTTTCCATTCTAAAAGAGGGAGAAATAGATGTACATTTGTATGTAGGTAAGTATACTACTACTACTACTACTACTACTACTACTACTACTACTGCTACTACTACTACTCCTACTACTACTACTACTATTACTGCTACTACTACTACTACTGCTACTACTCCTACTCCTACTCCTACTACTGCTACTACTACTACTACTATTACTACTACTCCTACTACTACTACTGCTACTACTCCTACTCCTACTACTACTACTGCTACTACTACTACTACTACTGCTACTACTACTACTACTATATTATATGGCATGTATATGTGTATAGACAGAGATAGAGATGTGTATATTTTTTCATAATTTCAAGGAAGGAAGGGTAGGACTATAGTTAGGAGCCTTATAGTACTCTGTGCCAATTGCTAGTATGCTACAACCTGTCATGGTGATTAGGACAAAGCAGGTCTCTTCTAACTATTTGTTGATTGACTGATTGATTACTGTAGTGAAAACAAGGGACCAAGGAACCCAGTGGGCTTTCCATTTTCTTCCCAAGCTCCTTCACTGTCCACAGCTCTTACTTCCATGATAACACCCTATCCTTTGCTTTGCTTAATCCACATTAGAACCAGGAGGAGTCAAGCTGTTCCAAAGGAGACCCCCTAGGGCAGTCTTTGGTCTCAGAGACTACAGGAGGAACAATAAGATGAAGTAAGCCTCGCATCTGACAATATTCTACTGCTCCACTGTCACCATGTCACAGCTGGCCAGCACATGAGGGAACAGCCAGTGAAAGGGGGTTATGAGGTGCATGGTGACAGCTCCGTATCTACAATACAGCCATCCCAAAGTGCATTTGCACATCTGGTACAGATTTCATGACTTTCCCTTTTCAGTGATGCTATGTACATATGTGTGTGTGCGCACATGTGTGTGTATTTTAAAGAGATATCTAAGCAGGTGAAAATATCCATTTAGGAGCCCACAGAAAAGAGGAGGGGTCTAACATATGGGACAAGGTGTGCTAATACAAGATAAAGACATGATTCCTGAAATAATTGTGGTATGGGGGTGACTTCTGAAAGTCAAAGGGCACATCAGAATTTTCTCTCCTTCTTATGTTTTTACCTTCTAAATTTACTAAACGTACACAGAAACATTCCAATCCTATTTTTATTTTTTAAAAAAAAGATTGCATACAAAGCCATCAGTTGTACATAATTGACGATTTGTATTTTAAAGTGTATATAAACAACAGAAATGATGATTTTTAAAACTCCTGTTTACTTCCATTTATCCCTTTATGACCTCTTTTTTTTCTGATAGTTTTCCCCTTAAGACAGGCTAGAGAGCTGGTCTTGGAACCAGTAAGGCCTGAGTTCAAATCTCACCTCTGACATATATTTAGTGTATAACTATGAGTAAGTCACTATCAGTATCCTGGGCAATTCACCAAATCAGAGGTTATTAACCTAGAGTCAGTAAACTTGGGCTTAAAAAATTGGTAAATGTCTTTTTCAATATAATTGGTTTCCTTTGTAATTTTTTTAACTTAAATATAAAATAAGAAAGAAAAAGTATTGCCATGTGCACAGCACAACTTAAGAAAAGATTCTACTAAATTTCCATTTCAACAAAGCCTATATAATAAATACAACACATTTGTTCAGAGTTGTCCATCTTTTCTTTGCTTCCTTGTAAGTTTGCCTTTGTTCTGTTGTGAACTTTTTACTTTGTTCTTTCCCCTCCTTCTCCTCCCCCCAAGAAGGCTACAATTAAGCATGGATAAACACACACACACACACACACACATATATACAAATACACATATACATATACATATATACACACAGGCATACATATATACACATACATATCTGTAATCATACTCATGTATAGATATATACATTCATATGCATCTATGTAAGATTGTACTATACTTGTTCATCCTCTGTTTCTCTGAGGATGGATAACATCTTCCTTCATAGGTTCAAGTCTTTCTGCATTTTTCTCAGTCCATCAATTTGTCATTTCTTACACTAGAGCAATATATCAACCTTATAATGTCTGGTTATTTTAAATAGTCTAAAACAATGTTGATTAATATGGGTGACATATAGTGTAGTTTTTTTTCCTTTTGATTAAATCTATTTTAGTTTTAACTTTAACTGAGATCACATCCCTGCTTTTCTCCCTAAATTCTTCTCCTGATCTTTATTCTATATTTGTGTGTATCTCCTATTTCCTATCCCTCCTGATTCCTCTACTTTACTTCTACCCACTACCTTGCCCTTCTATTACTTAACCTAACCACTCCACCAAAGATCCTTCCCTTATTCTCTCCCCTCACCCTAAAATCATTCCCTTATCCTCTCCTCCTCCCTATCCCCTTAGCCTTTTATTTCTTTCTGAACTTAGAAGACTTTGTATGTATGTATGTATGTATATGTGTATGTGTGTGTATATGTACATACACACACACACACATAAATTTCCTGCTTTAACCCATTCTCAATGAGAGTAGGGTTCCAGAACTACCAGCCCTCCTCCTCCATCTAATTCCTCTGTGTCAGTTTTTCATCATTTGTATAAGATAATTACTCTTTTTACTTTTTCCTAGATGATTTACTTTTTAGCATCACATCATACTCAGGTCAAACCCCAATTGTTCTTTCAAACTAATTAATTACTAATAACAATCTTAGACATATGATTTATATTTTTTCATACAAAAAATAAATAATCTGTCCTTATTGAGTCACTTATAATTAGTCTTTGATGTTTACCTTATATTTCTCTTGGATCTTCTATGTCAAATTTTCTATTGATTTCAGGTCTTTTTCAACAAAAACCTGGAAGTCTGGCAATTCATTATATATCCATTTTTTTTTTTCCATTCAGGATTATGCTTGACTTTGCTGGGTATATTTTTGTTTGCAACCTCAGTTCTTTTGCTCTTTGATATATAATATGCTAAGACCTGCAGTGTCTTAGTATCACCACTGCTAGGTCTTATGGGATTCTAATTATGGCTCTACCATATTTGAATTGTTTTTTTTTTCTTATTGTTCATAATATATTCTCCTTGAGCTGGAGGTTTTGGAATCTAGCTATGACATTCCTATAAGTTTTCCTCATAGGAACTTTTTCAGGTGGTAATTGGTGGATTTTTTTTTCTATTTCTTCTTTTCTCTCTTGTTCTAATACTTCAGGACAATTTTATTTAATTATTTCTTGTATTATTGTATCTAGAGTCTTTTTTTTTTTTACTGTAACTTTCTGTTGGTTCGGCTATTCTTATATTTTCTCTTCTTGATCTGTTTTCCACATTAGTTATTTTTCTTATGAAATGTTTCACATTCTTTTCTATTTTTCATTCTGTATATTTTGTTTTATTATTTCTTGGTCTCATAACTTCTCTGGCTTCCCCTTGCCCAATTCTATTTTCAAGAAGTTGTTTTCTTCCTTAAGATTCCAGATCTCCTTTTATAGTTGGTTCACTTTCTTTTCAAAATCTTCTTGTTTTTCTTGGATTGTTCTTTTTTTTCCAGTTTTCCCTCAATCTCTCTCATTTGATTTTTAAAGTCTTTTTAAAGTTCTTCTATGAATTTGTTTTTTGGCCAGGTGACCATTTGACATTACTCTTTGGGTTAGGATAGGCTTTTTTTCCTTCAATATCCTCCTCTGAAGAGGAATACCAGTCTTCTCTATTCCCATAATAACTTTCTATGGTTGAATTCTTTCTCCTTAGCCTTTTCATTTTTTTTTATAGAAACTTATTATTATAAACACCTCTAGTCCTGAGGTATGGGGAATGGTACCTCTGGTCTCAGATCCTCCTTCAGTTCTCCACTGTGGACTAGAACTTACAACAAGAATTCCAGTCTTCTATAAGTGCCCACAGCCAGCAGTGTTTCCTCCCCACTGCTTCTGCACTCACCAGGTCTGTGGTGGTGCCTTCTTACCAGCCACATCTTAGCAGCACCACTGGGCTTGGTGTCACTAGTCAGTAGAGATTCCTTCAATCTTCCCCTGATCAAATACCTGACTCCCCACACCGTCCAGGAGTTTAAATTCCTGTGGCTGAGGCTAAGACTACCTTCCAACCCAGCTAGCCCTAGGGCTGTCACTTGCTGTTTCAGAGGAAGTAGCTTGGAGGTGTTTATACTTCACAGGGACCTAATCTCAGATCCTCTTGGATCATCCCAGAATAATCATTGTTCTGCCCCAACTCTTGTTTATCTTTTGCCACTCTACATTTGCCCTGAGGTGCTATTTTGTCTTATGTGTGGAGAAAAATCTGAAGAGCTTGGAATTTTCTGTCCTACTCTGCCTTCTTCCCAGAATCCTCTCTCCTTCCTTTGTAATCTTATATATTTTGTGTATTTAAAAATATTATTCTGAGAAGCTCAGGAAACACATAAAAAAAGGTTAAGAACCTCTGCTATAAGACTGGAAGTTGCAGAGAAGGTGCCAACTCGCAATGGTAGAATGAGTTTCTTCACCTGAAAGTTCTCTAGACTAATGAAATAACAGATGTCCTCCCAATCTCATTGTTTTTCATGTTTTATAGATATTAAAATATTTTAACCACAGTTGTAGTCACCATGTAGCTTGTTGTTCTTGACTTGTTTTCTTTAGCCAGTTTCAGTTCATTATCATTTTTTCTAACTTAAATATGCAAATGGATCTGTGATTTCATCAATGTGAGTATTCCCTCCAGTGATCCAAATGATACCTATGACTCTTGCCCATCTCTTCCTATAAATGTTGTCTATTCTAAAAATATTTTTAAAAACTCAACTTTGTTTTTATTTCTGAATTTTCTCCCTCCCCCAACCATTGAGAAAACAAGTAAAACAAAACCAATTAAAAATATGTATAATCAAGCAAAACAAATGTTCATATTAGTCATTTCAAAAAGAAAAGAAGAGGGAAGGGAAGAGGGAAGGGAAAAGAAAAGAGAAAAGAAGAGGAAAGGAAAGGAAATAAAAAAGAAGGAAAGGAAAGGAAAGGAAAGGAAAGGAAAGGAAAGGAAAGGAAA
>NW_020955182.1:750378-750704 GCF_900497805.2 Vombatus ursinus
TTTTTTCTAACTTAAATATGCAAATGGATCTGTGATTTCATCAATGTAAGTATTCCCTCCAGTGATCCAAATGATACCTATGACTCTTGCCCATCTCTTCCTATAAATGTTGTCTCTTCTAAAAATATTTTTAAAAACTCAACTTTGTTTTTATTTCTGAATTTTCTCCCTCCCCCAACCATTGAGAAAACAAGAAAAACAAAACCAATTAAAAATATGTATAATCAAGCAAAACAAATGTTCATATTAGTCATTTCAAAAAGAAAGAAGAGGGAAGGGAAGAGGGAAGGGAAAAGAAAAGAGAAAAGAAGAGGAAAGGAAAGGAA